>NW_020941197.1:23568820-23735994 GCF_900497805.2 Vombatus ursinus
GGGGGGGGAAGGAAGAAAAGAGACAGACTATAACAGTGCATCTCTACAAGAGGGTACCCATCTACTGAACTGGATTTTTTCTTCCCCCTTATATAAAATGTACTTGTGGTTCACAATGAGATAGCTACTCTTTGATATAGTTTTTCAATAACCACTTTTAGGGAACATTCACAGAAGTAATGATGGTTCACTGTAAATGGTTTTAGAAAAGGGAAGTAAAGTGACCTCAAATTAGTCATATACATATTACAACCTATATTGAATTCTGGAAGCTTACAAAAAATCTGAAGTTCTGCTATCTGAGTATGTTTTTTAATTCAAATACAGTCAGTTTTCTTAATAACCATAATCTGAATTTCATCTACATATGAAAATTAGGGCCTCTTTTACGCACAGCTTAAAGTTGTCATACACCGTGGATCAGGAACTCATTTGTAGATTCCAGTGTAGTCAATGACTAGAATCACTACACTCATTAAGGACCTCCCTTTTTGGTAGCACTTAATTATGGCACCCAAGATGATCCTAGATGGAGAAAGTTATGATTTCATACAGTATCTCTTGAAAAGTAAGATGGCTATGAAATGTGTGACAAAGGACCTGTGGAATCTGTCACCTCTTCAAATGTGTAAAACTTTACATAAAAGGACAAAAATATAATTTGACTGTATCCTTAAAAACAAAGGACAGACAGTTCAAACCCTATGTATTATATGTCCAAGAGTCTAAATAATAACATTTGCATTATTAGGCATCAACACTGGCAACTCAAAATTAAAATATATAGGGGATAGGATCATGAGAGGGAAGCATGAAATCATGTGCATTTCTAACTTTCATAGACCTATTTCCTATAGCTCTTAATTAGCACAAAAGTAATGTATTATAGTCAACCAGTCAATACCCTCTTTTTATATGCCATAAAATGATATGGCATAAAACCAGTTCAGTGGGCAGAGGCAGTCACAGTGACATTTGCATTATTTAACACCTTCTGGGAAAACGATTTTCAAGAGCAGAAACATGTTTAACACCTCCATTCCCCAATGTTCTGTAACGAAAACAAGGCAGGCACATGGTGTAAGCAAATTTGGGATGTTTCCTGGTAGGTTATGGGTAAGCATAAGATCCCTGTATTATAATTCTCAGAACAATAATTTGCACACATTCTTTGCCCTGCACCTCAAATCCCAGTGGCCACAGGTTTAGGAGTCTGCATCAGCTGAATTTTAAGGGGGGGGAGCCGACAAATGCACAAATCATCATGCATAAGCCCACCTAAACCTCACTTCAGATATTTTGAATAAAATGATGAGCAATTCCTTAAAAGCCCAAGTACCTGCATCCAGGTTAATTTAGGAGGACTGACTTATATAAGGGTGTCCACTCAATGGCAAAGCTGGGACTGACCACTATTAAGGATTCCAAAAGCAGACAAAGTGTTTGCAGAAAATAGGAGGAAAGCAAGTCACACCAAACCTTTCAGGTCAATTAAGTACTTTCAGGTCTACATAGTACTAGCTGGAATGTTAAGGACTTCATTAACATCTTACCAGCCGATATACACCAAAAATAATTAATGCCACTAGTAACAATCAGCAGCAGGTAGGAGATGCCTACAAGACAACCAGTCCACTCATCAGCAAAAGCAGAGAAGCTTAACTCAAAAATACTGAGACCAAAGGACGTAACACTTTTCACCCCCTTACAAAGATTAGGAGGAAATATTTGCTTTTCAAAAAAAAAGGATCAAGCTTAATATTTCTTACAGGGTTAACAATGCTCCAAACTCCTGAGAAATATCTCAGAAGGGTTGAAAGGTGGAGTGCAAGGCAATGTTTCAGGGGATTAAGTATCCCACAGATTTTTTTTTTTAAATCCCAAACACCACAAACACACAAAACTTGTCTGTGAATTAGAGGACAAGATATTGCTATTTTTTGGGGGGGGGGGAGGAGAAAAGAGAAATACACAATTTGTTAATATCTGCCCTTCAATGTGAAAGCAGGACATAAAATCACTCAAAAGTAAATCTGAAATTATAACATCCAATTTTTTTAGGACCACCTATCCCCTCCAACTGTAAAACTAAAGAAATAAGACACCTCTTCCACCCTTTACCCACCCTACCCCTCAAAAAAAAAAAAAAAAGAAAACCCAAAACCTCAAACAAAAAACCCAAACATGATTAATTTTACAGTCCTTGGAAGAAGTATTAAAATTTTGGAGGAAAAGGAACAAAGGAGAAGAGAAATAAGGTTAAGGAGGGGGAAAAAAGCTGCTAAAAGGGGGAGGGAAGAGAAATCAAAGGGCCTCTCTTTTATTTGGCGACAAGCAAGTGCAAGAAAGTTCATTCATAATTTGTTCAGTTGTCGGTCTTTTGCACGTCTGCATTCTGGCCAAGAGAAGGAACTTTGAGGTTTTTCTGTAGCACATGAGCATCCGCTGGCTCTATCCTCTTGTAATAGTTTTTCTTCGTCTCAATGATCTCAAAGCCAAATTTTCTGTAGAAGTCAATTGCTGACTCATTGCTGATCTGGACATGCCTAAAGTATAAAAGGATATCATGAAAAATACTTATAAGTACAGATTCCATGATCAGTAGTATCTCTTAGCCCACAGATGTCTATACAACTATCTTAAAAGTCAAACAGGTAAAAATGGAGTTGGCACTTAACCAGAATCTTACAAATCAGTAAGTACTTACACTAATATTACACTATTAGTAAGGCTTAAGTTTATAGTTTTTTATGATAGTGATGGTGAATCTTCACTTACCACCTTCACAGGCTTATGTGGGGGGGGGGGGAACCTCTCAACAAAATCTCTCTATTCTGAAGTTACAAAGATCAGGTGAATCTTTGAAGAAATTTTGGGTTAAGAAGGGGCCTAGAATTCAACCTTGACACTGAGTGTGCCATGAACACCAATCTTTAACAAGCTAATAGTGCTGCTATGAATTTGACCAACAGTTGTGGAAATCGTTTTGGAGTTATGGTTTAAAAAAAGTGACTAATGTCCAAGAGTTCCCACTGCTAGGCATATAATTAAAGGTGGTCAAAAACGGAACTATGCCCAAAGGGCTATAAAAATGTGCACACCCTTTGACCCAGCAATAGCACTTCTAGGGTTATATCCCAAAGAGATCATACAAATGAGAAAAGGACCCACATGTACAAAAACATTTATAGCAGCTCTTTTTGTGGTGGCAAAGAATTGGAAATTGAAAGGATGCCCATCAATTGGGGAATGGATGAACAAGTTGTGGTATACCAATGTAATGGAATACTATTGTGCTGTAAGAAATGAGGAGCAGGCAGACGTAAGAAAAACTTGGAAAGATTTGTATGGACTGAATGTATTGTATGAGTGAAGTGAGCAGAACCAGAACAACATTGTACACGGGAACAGCCACGTTGTGCTATGACTAATATTGATAGACTTAACCCTTCTTAGCAATACAAGGATCTATGACATCTCCAAAGGCTTCATGATGGAAAATGCTATCCACATCCAGAGAAAAAACTATGGAGTTTGAATGTAGATTGAAGCATACTGTTTGCTATTTTTTTCTTCTGCTGTGTTTTGTTTCCTCTTTCTTGTGGTTCCTCCTATTGGTTCTAATTCTTACTTACAACATCACTAATGTGAAAATATGTTTAATAGGAATGTATATGTATAGCCTATATCAGATTGTATGCCATCTTGGTGGTAGGGAGGGAGGGGGAGAAAAATTTTAAACTCAAACATGGAAGTGATTGTTGATAAATCAAAATAAATTAATAAAAAAAAAAACAAAAACAGAAAAAAGGCACAATATACAACAAAATATCCTGTATCAACTGAATATCCTCAAATCTTTCATCATTAATACTTCAAGGTCAGTGACAATCTTGAATTAAACATAAAGTATGCCACTCTAGCCAGTCTATAAAGAGCTTTTTCATTGTCTCAGTTCCCTCATCTATTAAACAGGAAGAATAAGAGATAATATATGTAAAAGAACTTTTAAGATATGAAAATCATTACATAAATATTAAGCTATTATTTCCAACATAGTAGTTCTTTAAACAAGGATATGTAAATAATTTACTTACAGATAAATGTTGTCAAAAGTGCCATCTTTTTCACAGATGTTTAAGACATGATTCAACATTTTAGTTCCTGTAAATAAGTAAAATACATTTTAAAAGCTATTTATTGAAACAAAATCACAATTTCAACCCTTGTATGCTACACCCTGATGCACATTAAACAGCTTCACTTTGGGAAATTGGAAATAAGACTAACATTTATCCCAAAAGGATTTTGAGAGGTCACTGGTTTGACTTCTAATCTTGACTGTCCTCTTAAATGTGTTAACTTCCTCAAAAAACTAATCACATTTTAGCTAACAATCTCCAAAGCCTAAACAGTATTAACCTTAAGAGTTCAAGAGATCAGTAATAGTTCTCCAGTTTTTCTATTACACAGGTATAAAAATGCCTTCTAATGAAAATGATTAAGATACCTACATTTTTCAAGAAAAATGCCATAAACATTTATGTTCCAGGATCTTAGATTTGCATACATTAAAGAGCTGGGAGGACAACTTTCTATAGGTTTCCCTCAAGAAGAAAGAAGTAACATAAGCCCAACTGACGTTTGAGATATTATAGCCAATTCTCTAATAGCAAAATTCCCATTCAGGATTGAATGAAATGCATCATCAGCTGACCTATTAAGCTATAATTTCTAATGAGATGCTATGAATGTGAATTTTAAGAGCATAAGACAAAGCATTAAGCCTTAATTAGTTATATGTTAATACTAATTATCTCTTACTCTGATCTACAACACAGGCCAGTATTCTCTTTGAAAATCTGTCCAAATGAGTAGAAAAAAATTTATTTAGAAATTCCATCTCACCCCCATACCAAGACGTGTCAGTTAAAAGAAGGCAATATGTTCAAGTTTCTTTCAGGAAAATGAAAAAAAAAAAAATTACCTATTCCTAGCCTTCGGTAAGGTGCCAGACATCCTAGTGTCATGATGTAAAGTCTCTTCTGATTCTGTGAATGATCCACTCTACAGCATACTGCACCCACTGCAATATCATTGAAATAAGCTGCATGAAAGGATACAAACAAAGGTTTGAGGTTCAACAGCAAATATTTGTTAAGCAAATATTATTTGGTCCCCTTCCCCTATCAGTAGTTCTTTGGTTTTCTTGGGTAGAACCTATGATTTCACATCATTGTAGGGAATTCCTGTGTTGGGAAGTGACATGACCATGATGACAGTTGATATCATCAGAGAGTACTTGAAGTCAGGTCTTCCTGACTCCCAAGTTCTCCTTACCTACTAAACCATGCTGCCTTTTTGTTATCAAAGTTAATCTTCGTCAAACTAAATTACAATGAATTTTATTTGTAGAAAAGTACACAGGTTTAAGATTTCAATGTCAAAAATATCAATAAAACATGAACCACATACCAAGTTTTGCTAGTTCGCCAACCTCCAGCACATCCTTGTAGAACTTGTCATTGTAGCTGACTGGAAAGATGACCTGGTTTAACCTCTTCAACTGCTTAATGTTGTGTGGTGTCACGTCTCCCAGCTCGATCCGGCTACTGGAACAAACCAAAATGTGCTCAATACCCCCACAAATGACAATTATTGGAACTACTTTAATACCGTGCCAAAAAAGCCTGACTTCTATATGAATAATGAGTTTACATTTCTATTTTCCTCCATGAGAATTAAAAGATTCAACATAATCTTTTTGCAAGTAGTTATGGTAAGTAATAAAGGCTCCACAGGAAACATATAATTACATATTTCTATTATAATAAGACAAATGTTGTTTGGGCACAATTAGTTAAAATGACAGCCTGGCAATATTTTGCATTCAGTGAAACAATTTTTTCACCTAATTTTAGATCTAAGACAAAACAACAAAATATTCATTTATTTCACAAGGTTGCTACTGTAACAGAACAATCCATCTAAAAGAAATGAACAAAATAATTAACACAGTTGAAAACAAAAGGCTGAAGTCAATGAATAAAGCTGCAACTTTCAGTTATCGAGTGAACACAAAAGTCAGGAAGGGGTATTATAATATTTTAGGTACATGCAACACAGGTTCTCGTAACAGTGTAACCCCTCTACAATTTAGTAAATAGTCTTTGAAAGTTGCTGTGGCCAAAAAAAAAATGTTACCTGGCAGCCAACCAGGTGATGGGCCCTAGGGAAGAACACTGCTGAAATATTGACTTTGTTGCTATTCAGTGGTTTCAGTCACTTCCAATTCTTCACGATCCCTTTCGGAATTTTCTTGGTAGTTCCTAGAGTGGGTTGCCACTTCTTTCTCCAGTTTATTTTACAGGTAAGGAAACTGAAGCAACTGTGGTTAAGTGACCTGCCCACAGTCACATAGGTAGTATAAGTGTCTGAGGAGGGATTTGAACTCCATTCTCCGACTCCAGGCCCAGCACTCTACCCACTGACACCTAGCTGCCCTAAATATTGATTAAAAATATGAAAAAATACAGACACCAACAGTACAACATTTACCAATAGCCTTTACCAAGAATGTCATTAACATAACTCCGCAAGAGTTTTTAGATCAGTGGATTTAAGTACCTAGAAGTACCATGGATGGTAAATTGAGGGTTAAAAGTAACACCTTTATAAAAATCAGACTCACCCAACAAAGCACTAGATAATAGACTGCTCAACCACTGAAATCACAGGATGGATGAACATAGGCTGTTGTATAAAAAATTCTAGAATTTGGAAGGGGATTGGGTTAGATGACCTCTAAAATCCTTTCCACTCACAATTTTATAATTTTTTTGGTATTGAAAATAGCCTTTTGTACCTTCACCTAGTGGTGTCACCTTTGCTCCCAAATGCAAATAAACAATATTACAAAAAAATGAACAACAACATTTTTCAAATTTCACAACAAAATGACCTTTCAAAGGGGAACACATTTTGGACAACTTTTAGCTCTACAAAAAAATTCTGAATAGATCCCAAATGAACAGATTTTGCTTTAAAAAATTTCCTTTCACAAAAAGCTCAATAATCTAATACTTACCTAAAACTAAGCATACCCCACCCCCTCCAGAATCTGATTTCAGTAGTACCACAATTCACCCAATCTCCCTAAACCTTGATATCAGTATCATCATCTTAGTATTTCCTTTTCCCTCATAATTTAAACATTATGAAAATCTGTTTATTCTACCTTTTGAAATATCTCTTATGTCTTTAAATTCTTGACAAGACAGTACCGTAGGCCTTCATTACAACTCTCCTGTATTATTGCAATAACTTAAAAGATCCTCATACTTTTATCCTCTCCTGTCTCCAATCTATCCTCTGAAGTGCCCTAACTAATCCGCCTCATGCACAACTTCTATGTCATTCCTGTATTCATAATCTTTCAAAAGCTACCAACATTAGGCAAAACTGAATAAATGGATGGAAAATGCAAAGTGAATAAAAGTGGAAGCCATCTATCTATATGCTTAATAAATTTAGACAATTCACTTCACTTCTGTGTCTGATTTTCCTGTCAATAAAAGCTGGCAAAGAGAGTTTGGACTAGATAACCTCTACAATCCTTTTCTAGGTCTTAGTCTGTGATCATATCTCATACAACAAGTAACACAAATTACAAAAACCACACTTTAAAAAAATCTAAGTAATTGTATGTTTTCATTTCTCTTAAAATTGTTGAGTCAAACTTTAAACTTGTTTATTTTTCTCTACTCCTCACTGCCATCACCTTATCCTCAAACGTAGTACTTCTTACTTGAATACAGGTATAGATTTTTAATACTAAGAATAAGGTGGAAGTGGGGGGAAGACACTTCTTGAAGTAGCAATTCCAAAAGACCAGCAAAAAAGAAGCATTTCAAAATAATGATCATATGATATTAATTTCTCATAAGATTAATTTCATGAGTTTATTAAGAACCTTAAGCCCCAGTATTCAAAGTTAGTTATATATTAATTTGTTCAACCCATCATCATTGCAAGAACAGATAATAGTTGCATAGAAGGACAATCATTTTGTATTTTTTTTTGAGGGTCCCATGGCCAAAAAATAAATCATCAGCTGGTCAACTAACTGGTACTAAATCTCTCTACACTTCAGTAGGATGGATTTCTAAAAGCAGAAAAATTGTTGCTAGGGCTATACTCAAAGCTTCTCTAGCACAGTAGATCCTTCTAGAGCTTGTGATCCTCTGGTACATGCTTTGACAAACTGAGAGGTAACCAAAGTAGAATGACTTTATTATGTGCAGACATACCACAACAAAATGTTGCCTCATACCAATAACACGAACACACTGCAACAAAACCCTGTTGTACTCAACTTTTCTACCTTCTAACTTTCCTGAAGAGGCAAATCTGGTCAGAAAATGGTTGCTGGGCAAGGGGTAAAGAACTCCCTCTTTTTCTTTCAGCAAAATAAAAATCCCCACCTTGTCTCTCTCCTATCTTATTTTAAGAATTTCTTCTGGCGACCTCCAAATTGGATTTGATTAGTAACACTGCTTTTATTAATCAAATACTATTTCTTTAAGTAAGCCATTCCACTTTTGAGTAGCTCTAATTTATTCCTATTAAATCTCATCTAATGTCAAAATCTCAGATCCTGATTTTGTTACCTAATGTTAGTAATCTGGCTTTAGACACTATTTATATCCCTGGGTAAGTCACTTAACCTTGTCTGCCTCAGTTTCCCAGGGTTATTGTAAAATGAGGTATTTGTAATGCACTCTGAAAAACTTAAAAGTGATACATGTTAGCTATTCTTTCTCATTTCGTATCTTCTGATAATTTGATAAGTATCACATCTACATCTTTATTTGGCATGCATAGTCTTTGACAAACTGAGAGTCACCAAACAAGGATGACTTTGTTATGTATGGGCACGCCATACCATAAAGTGGCCTCCACCAATGTTGCACTCACTGATAAAAAGGTTAAACAGGATGGAATCACCCCCCGGGGGGGGGAGGGGGTCATGGCACTCTGAGGTTACCTCTCTTCCAAGATGACACTGACCCATTAATGACTACTTTTTCCTCAGCTCATTTTTCACTATTTTATCAAAAAAATTTTTCTCAAAATTTACATCTACATACAGCCTCAAGACTCATAATCCTGTGAAGTATGTATCTCAAGTATTTTACAGGAGGAAACAAGTTCAAAGAGGTTACATGACTTGCTCATGGTCACAAAGCTAAGCTAGCACTGAACCCAGGTCTCTTCTAACAAAAAATACATTGCTTTGTGCCTATGACTTTCTTACCACAATTATGATTCAAAAGAAATAAGCAAAAGTCATAGTCCAGTTGTTAGGTTGACCACACCTAACCAGCCTTTAAGTAGATAAAATATTACAGACAAAGAACAGATTAGCTATTCTCCATTTTCACTAAGAGATTTGGGGAAGGGGAAAGAGTTTACATTACAGCAAGAGTATTTTAGTTTTAGAACTTCTTGACAGGTAGAGTGATTAAAAACATCAGTAAAAGCTAACCAGGAAGTTGAGCAGAAAGGACAAAGTAACCCTGAACATAGGACAATGTTTAACTGCCGTACAACAGATTTTTGTAGAAAGTAGACAGTATTAAGCTTTAGCATCATCAGAGTACGAGAGGCTGTTTAGACATGCTTATTACATAGAATCTCGTCAGCAAAACTCAACTTCAAATATAGTTCCCTTCGAGGGAGGTCTGATTGAAATAGATACTTCTGTAACTGATCACTTGGCTGAAATTTAAGCCTGTGGGTATTTTAAATATAGCAGAGCAGTATCATCAACTTGTAAATATACCTTAGTAAATAGATCATGCTACATTAAAGGCACAAACCAGGAGGTAAATGAGCAGTTTGAAAATAATTTTAGGAAAGTATTATCTGGCAATAAGCAACCAAAGAATTTTATTGGCCATGCTTTCTAATTCAGAATTGCTAAGAATCCAGATTAACGTACAAAGTATTAGAAATTATACCAGTAAATGTCTTTGAAATGACTACATAATCTTATCCTCTGAAGCCATCTGTGAAAACGCACAGAAGTAACTCATGTTCTGACAATCTAGAAATAGAAATACCTAAACTTCTAGATTAGGATTACCAAATGTATTTAAATTTACTGTAAGGGGTTAAAAGTCCAAGGAGTTGAAATATCACTATCCCCAATGACACGTGAATGAGAAAGATTAGAATGTGTGGGCTGCCTCCCACTGCCCCTCTCCTCTTTCTGTTCTGCTGGAATTATGAACAGCAGATATAATCTAGTCAGAAATCTGACCCTCATACTGAAGAGTCTGTTGGATTCAGGCCCACCATTTCCTCAAAGCCATTTATTTAGCACAGGTGTAACTGTGATATCTGAAAGCTTCACAAAGTCCTACTCTGATGGCTCACAGGATAGAAGTGACTAAGTTTTCTAAGGCTATCATTTGCAAGCTCTGCTGGGTTCCACAAAATCTGAAAGGTTTTAGTACAGTCTGAACAATAGATGATCTCCTTTTCAAGGACCAGCCTAGTTCAAAACAGAAAGGTTTATCAACACAAGGCAGGTCACTAAATAATGAATTCTTTGGACATGACAACCCTAGCAACAAACATTAAAAAAATATAAAATAGCCTTTGGTCCTGGGTTAACCTCTCATCCAATTCTGCAGTAATTGGCTGAGTTAAAGAAAAGGGGCAGGGAGTGCTTAACAATCAGTTTTTAGACGACTTATAAACATTACCTTAATCACTGGCACTATAAATCTGCGATCTTGACCAGTGACCAAGTGAACATTTTATTGGAGGAGCTGAATCAATTGTGTCATTTGTGCTATAAGAAAAAGAAGTTGCAGCTACACTGAAAGTCTGCTTATATTCCAAGGAGAAACATCTAGGAAGTCAGTTGGATTAGATTTTAATATGCTTTCAAAGGCAACAAGAATCATTTCATGAGATATTTTGCCACTTCTATTGAAGTATTACTCACGATGTTCAATGGTAAAAAAGACCACACCACCACGAGGATTATTCTAGTTTATGACCAAGCATTTGTTAGAGACAGAAGAGGTAAGGATATTCTAAAAATAATTCATTAAGACACTCCAAAGAAAAATCCACAAATACTCTAATTCTCATTCTCAATGAAGCTGTAGGGCACCTAATTCTCATAATTTAAGTGCCATACATAGGCATAGGGAACAAAAACAGCAAAAACCATATATAGCTTCAGAAAAGAGAAAACAAAGCCCAAAATCTTGAAAATTACAAAGAAACCTTATTCCTATACTATATGGAATACTTTCATCCTTCAAGAAGAGTCAGGAGAGGTTCAACAAAATAATCAACAAATAACATTGTAAAAAAATAAAAATCAGGGCAGCTAGGTGGCGCAGTGGATAAAGCATGGGCCCTGAAGTCAGGATGACCTGAGTTCAAATCCAGCCTCAGACCAAACACCTGACACATACTAGCTGTGTGACCTTGGGCAAGTCACTTAAACCCAACTGCCTCCCCCAAAAAAATAAATAAATAAATTTAAAAAATATATAAATCGACACTATATCAAGACAGAAGTGACTGGCTACTGACGTTAAGAGTCAATTCTGTGTGTACATACACACATATACAGATACACTGCTAATGTTAAAATCAAGGCTAAACAATACCAAACGGGGGGGGGGGGGGGGGGAGACGGACAACGACGACCACATATGGCATATAATTGAAGCACTTTAAATATACTAGTGGAGAAAAATGGGTAAAAGAAGATACATTAAAAAAGACTATTACTATTTCCTAAAAAAAAGTTTAACTGATAATAAATCAATAACCCAGGTGAGGTGACCAAACAGAAACTTCCTACCAGCAAAGCACTTGAATCTTGCCAAGCAAAAAGATCTGAAAGTCAGGGACAAGATTGGCTTAGTATTTAAGACTGTTTGTAGATTCTCATAAAAGATAATAGTGGAAGATTATGTTTAATATCAGCTTAAAATAATATCACTTGAAAGGAAAAATATTTGTACAAAAGTTTGATTAGAGACACAACTACAATCAGTAAGAGAATAGTAAACAATGAGACTGGAAGGAAAACAGACAAAACTGTCAGTAACTTCCTTCCACTATCACATGTGGATTTTAACATCACAGCCACTGAAATGCTATTGATAAATCAATAAATAAGTATCATAAATAAATAAAGCTCTAAGCTAAATGCTGGAGATACAAAGAGAAATAAGACAACTAGTCCCTACTCTCTGGGAACTCATTCTAATGAGGAAGACAACACAAATGAAAGGTTTAAGCGGCAAGTTGGCCAGAAAGGTCCCATCATCTTAGGGTACAATGGTGGCAAAGTAGATGTTAATGTCTCTTCTTTAATGTCATTTTCACTAATAAATGTCCGGTTTCGGACGTTGAAGCATTAAATAACGCCAAGGTCCTTGGCAGGACTTGCGTGACAAAAACTTTTTTTTCTGAGTCTTTGGTAGCTGTGGATGGAACACCTGCCAGACTGCATCTCCCTAGGTGTTGTTTCCCACGATGATGGCTGAGCTGGAAGCAGTGGTATTTCCATGTTTCAGGTGTAGGATCCTTCACTGTCTCTATCTGGCTTCCAGAGAAGACAGCAGTCAAGGTGGTTGTGATGGCCTGATCTGCTTAACACTTACTGTCTCCAGTGTCTCTCAAGGTGCCCTACGGCTTCACTGAAACCAGCTTGCCTGTCTGCTGGGCAGCAGTTGGTGGGGATGGCTGGTCCCTTCTCCAAAGGAGCTGACTCCCCAGAAGAATGACTGTGAAGGTTGGGTTGGAAGCAGGACCAGTGGTCTGGATGTGCTGTCACTCCCAGTTCTTGTGCCTATCTACAAAGAAGGACAAATGGCACTCAAGAAAATCAGACAGGAAGAGCAGTGGGATTAAACCTTGTAATACAGAGAGATTTGTGCTGGAGAAGACAACTGAGAAGGCACTGAAGGATCAATTTTCAATATTTCTAAAACAGCATAGGATGACAGATGTTTGGGAGAAAATGGTATATACTTCATCAAAACAGAAAAATAATAACTACCAATCAATATAATACTTCTTTTTCCAATGTTTATAGAATACTTCAGACTCCTAAATGAGATCTAGAATCACTCAAGAGAGGAATAAAGGTACAAAACTAGTGAGACATGAGGAGGTATTCTTGCTGACACAGCAGGAAGGACCAAATTCGCTATATATAAATGACCTGTTCAGGAGCTAGAAAGATCAACACACTTTTACTCCATATTGGAGCAAGAATTATTTCTACGTGGAGACAGCATACCACTTACCCCATTTTCTGATAAGGTAAAGTATTTTTTTTCCTTTATATTGTCTCAAACTCTCTAAAAGAAAGGTATTTATTTCTTGGATTTATGAGATACAACAAGCGTTTTCACAAAGAATAATGTGTTCACTTCATTTATAAGTAATTGCACAATGCTCCTTGAGGTTTTAAATCCCAGAACATGCTTTGGTATATTAAAGTATTCCAACACTCTGACAACTGAGGAAGGAGAGATAGGAACTTTACATAGGAAAAAGCAGTAGGCCTTTAAAGTATGCTATTTATAGTTAAACTAAAAATTTAACCCTAACTGCTAACAGTTACTTCGTAGTAAGTCCTTTTCAACGTGCTCTATTCCTAACCAACACTCTTGTTTGGTTTCTTTCCTGATGAAAAATTTCTGTATACAGTACAACGAAACTACATTAAATCAGGATCAAGAGACTTTGGTTCTAAATAAGCTCCATAATTAAACTACTTTGTGACCTTCCACATGTCATAATTTTTCTTTATCTCAGTTTCCTTAGTATAATGGTAGCTTGGGGGTGGAAAGCTGTGTCAGAGTCCCCTTTTAACCCTAACATTCTGTGGAGTAGGAAAAACTGAGTTATAACGAGTGGCAGCAAAGAGGGCAACAATGGTGATTTGGCTCTGACACTACAGGAATACAGAAAACAACACACAGGCTAGAAATAAACTGGATTCTGATTCAGGAATTAAGTAGTACATTATACACAGGAACAGAAAAAGACACAAAGCTATGTAAAAAATGACTTCTTATGATCTGCAAACTAGATTTTCCCTAAGGATTCAATTAGTTAACTACTTTTGAAGTAATAAGAATCCTCAAATTTAAGAATCTCTGGAACAGTAAAATAGAGTACAACTTCTGCTGGTGAATTAAACTACTATAGCCTAGTTCAATTACCACTGGAAATTTTGACTAAAAAAGGAATAAAATTCTGATGGTATTCCTAAGTACAGGAAAAACAAATTACAATAAAAATGTTTAAGGCATTTCTAACCTAATGGGTCTCTTATTTCAAGAAATATAAGAGAACTATAATATAGCATAAAAATCAACAGTCTTAAGAAAAATTTAATTTACATAAATTAAATTTACAAAATTTATATTACATAATCTTATCCTTTGGCAGCCTATCACAATTAATCCAACCCAAGGAAGAAGTTTAATTTAGCAGTAAGAACTATATTTGGCAGAAATTTTAAAAGATCAACAGTTGCATCAGAAGACTAAATCTTTTAATTTGTCTAAGTACTGAGAAAAAGACAATGGGATCTGTCTTGTTAGAAAACTAAACTGTCCATATTTATGACTACTTATGTCCTAAATAAGCAGTCTATCGGCCTCAGGTGACTCAGAGAAACACTATATACAGTGTATATAATACACTATATACAGAAAACCACTATATATACAGCACAAGGTGCTGATTAATCTTTCAATAGAGTGCAGCACCCAAATGAAGGACCCTAAATTCTCAACTTGTGGAGCAAGCAAGTATTAATTTGAAATTTCAATTATAATTGAGAAAATTCATTTATTCAAGTGTTTAGCAGCAATAATTTAAAAGGCCACAAGATGCTGATAATATTCCACAAAAATTAAACCCTTTGACCTAGTGATACCACTTCTAAGCACATATTCTCAAAGAGTGCAAAGAAAAAGGGACTCATCTACAAAAGTACTTATAGAAGTTCTTTTTTTGTAGTAGCAAAGAACTTCAAACTAAGAGGTGTCCATCAATTGGAGAATAGTCAAATAAATTATGGTATTATGAACATAATGGAACACTACAGTGCTGTAAGAAATGAAGGGGATCCTTTCTGGAAGACTTGCATAAACTGACAGAAAGTGAAACTATCAGAACCAGGAGAACAATTTATAAAGTTACAAGACGGTAAAGATTAACAACTTTGAAAGAATTCAGATGAATGCAATGATCAACCATAATTCCAGAAAACTAATGATGATGCAAGCTCCCCAAGTCATGACAGAGGGATGAAGGACTCAATATGCAGCACAAGAGATATTCTCAAACATGTCCAATGTTGGAATTTGTTTTGCTTGATTATGAACTTTTTGTTTTCAACATTCATTTCCATAAGATTCTGAATTTTAAATTTTCTCCCCTCCCTAAGACAGTGTGCAATCTGATATAGGCTCTACTTACACATTCACATTAAGCATATTTTCAGTCATGATGTAAAGAAGAATTAGAACTAATGGGAGGAACCACGAGAAAGAAGAAACAAAACAACAAAAGAAAAAGAGAGCAAATAGAATGCTTCCATCTGCATTCAGACGCCACAGTTTTTTCTCTGGATGTGGATAGCATTTTCCATCCTGAGTCTTTTGGAGTTGTTTCAGATTCTTGCATTGCTGAGAAGAGCTAAATCTATCAAAATCAGTCATCGTACAATGTGGCTATTACTGTGTACAATGTTCTCCTGGTTCTGTTCATTTCACTCGGCATCAGTTCATCTAAGTCTTTCCAGGTTTTTCTGAAGTCCATCTGCTCATCATTTCTTATAGCATTAATTATGAATTTTCTAAATAAAGTTTCTTACTGTTTTTTCCCAGTGGCCAAAGAGATGGGGGGGGGGGGGAAGCTTGTTGATGATGAAAAAAAAAATTTATTTTTGAAGTTTATAAGAACTTTACATACTTTTGTCTGAGCTTCACATGAATGCTATGGGATAAGCAATCTATCACTAAGGTCCCTTGCAGCTCTAAATCTATGATTTGGAGAATAACACTTAACAAAAGTAGATTTCGCTACAAAGACAAAATTAAAACTTTATCCTGGAAGTTAAGGCCAATAAGTCAAATTCCAATTTATCTTTCCAACTTTCTTCTACTACTGATATATTTTTCAATAATAATCTAATCTCATCCTACGAACATTTTCCACCTTGCTCATGTAGTTTCTCCCATCCTTGAACCCCTTTTCTCCAAACTTTTTGCTAATGTGAATCCTTTCCAAGTAATGCCACTCTTAAGGCCTTATACTACACTGTTTCAAATAGTCACATTGTTCTAGATGTGCCCTCAAACTGGCAGGTCTCCTTGCACACACACCCCAAGGTTATTAAGCACAATACTACCCATATCCTCAGCATGCTAAACTTGATTTTCCAGCTGGACGAAACCATCTGACCAGAACTGAAAGATGCACATTGAAAGTTAAGGGTGGATAGACCAAAATGACATGATGAAACTTAAGATGATTATTCACGGCTAAGAGACACAGTTCCTTTTCTCCATCTCCTTTATTTGGTGGGCACCTTTGTTATGTTGGAAAGAGCACTGAATCATAAAAAAGAAGACAAACTGGGCTCAAGTTTTGGCTTAGCTCTAGTACCCCGGGCAAGTCATTTAATCTTGGCTTAAGTTTCATCTATAACACGGAGATAATACTTGCACTCTGCATACCTCAGTGTTGTTACAAGGACCCAAATACATATGTGTATATAAGGTAGTACATAAATGTCATATTATTATCAGTATTATTATTAAATAAGGAAACTAAGTTCAAGAGGTTAACTAACTGGCCTAAGATCACACAAAAAAAATTAGAAGCAGAGTGAGTACTCTAATAGCAGTGTACAGGCTGGACTGAAAAGAGCTGGGGAGAAAGAATGAGAATCAGGGAGGCTAACTGTAGGTTGAGCCTGAGGGGGAAAGGTCCAGTAGACAAGTGGTATCAAACTCAAATAGAAATGGGGGCCACTAAATTGTACACAAGGATCTCCTTGTGCTGTATATTGATTAAGAAGAGAAATTATACAACTATTTCTTTTTGTTATTAATACACTAACATTAAAATCAGACAGGTTCTGGCCAGAATGCTGTTTTCAGCTGCATGTCTGCCACTTCTGCAATAGAAAATTTGGAATCCAGCATCAGAACTCAAGGAGAGGCATAAAGTCTAGAGATACAAATTATCAGTAAAAATGAAAGCAGGTTAAGTGATAGTTTTAGCAGTTACTATGCCCAAGTCCATCAGATGTGAACCAAACCTTGGGATACACCATGTCAACTGCATCAGGGAAAAAAGAATTCTAGATGGAAGGCTCTGGGGAAGGCTCAGAATTAATGCTAGTTTCAAATGAAGAGTTTTAAATCAAATCCTTGATTTCCAAAGAGAAAAGGCAATTAAGATTAGAAGTGAATAAAGGTAAGGCTAGCCAAAATGCAATTATCTTCAGACATGAGATTATGAGGACCTAGAAAAGACATAATAGGAATGTTTGTTAACTTAACTTGGAATTATTAGGAAGACTGGGCAAGTTTAGAAGTTACAAAGGAAAAGCTGCCAGATAAATTTAGAAATGATATCAAGGGTACCCATAAAGAAAGAGAATAAGAACAAAAGCCATCTGCCCACATTTCCCAAAATGGTAGAGATTGTGACACATAGGCAACTTGGTGAAAGTTGAAAGAAAAACATTTGGAGATTCTGTTTTTGTTTCACAGTGATAAGTCCAAGATAAACTTGGAAGCCAAATCTGTAATCATAGGCGAAAAAGAAAGGCAGCACTACATAGTGAATAGAGAGTCAGAGGTAAGCCACTTAACCTCTCTGTGTCCCAGGCAATCTCTCTAAGATTGTAAATTATCAGAACTGCCAATCTGCATTATAGGAGTTTCCTAAACCAATCAAATCATAGGTCTAATTTAAAACAAAAAACAACTGAGCTACAACTGTGTTGTCAACTACCTCCCCCCCAAAAGGATGCACTAAGCACTACAATTAGAAAACCACAAATTAACATTATCTATGCTATATTGTATTATTTATTTATTAAATGTTTACGTTTCAATCTGATTCCCAGTTGTGGTGGCCCAAGGCCATGAGTCTGACACCTCTGGGCTATAAGACTACTGCATATGCTCAGTAAAATCTAATATATATTTCAAAAAATTAGAGGTTTTGAAGTGCGATAGATTGCTTATTTAGGAAAGAGGGTCTGTAAGGATCTTAAGAATTCTAAACTCAAAGTTACAGATGAATGTTGTACTTTACAATAAGATACCTTTACTACTCAGTAAATGCTGAACCATGTCACTCTTCATTGCAAATATTGATGTATAAGTAGAGTCCAAACAAAAATTAAACTCAAAGTACATTCTTTATAAAGAATGTTTTGTTACTTCTTGCACATATGGTACTGCAAACTTTGTTTGTTGTAGTCCACCTAGTGAACCTGAAATGAAAGACAGACTAAAACACCATATGAAAGTACTACAACTTTATTTTGTTTAAATTCAATGACAATTATGCAAGCCTATTTAGATTTATTAATAAGTAATTTTATCATTTTTTTCCACTGGTAATATATCAAGCAGAACTAATTTTTCTAACAAATTTTAATCCTAAACTGAACTCAGTAGAAAAATTTTCAACCCCTGTAATAGTTAAGAGTAGTAACAGTGAAAGAAATGATGCTGAAGCTTTAAAATGCCTTGTATGTGAGGTTTTTCTTGAACACTACAGTTGACTACATTTCTACCCAAGAAAAGCCATTCAACACACACACCTTTCTTTTTTTGTATTCAAATGTATCTTTTCCTGCAAGACTAGAAATAAATTTTAAATTTTTATAGAAGAGCCTTGAGATCCTTTTCTTATTACCAAGATCAACATACTCTATTTACCTGGATAATACTTTCCCAATCCCCTCCTCCTCTTTTTTTTACTCACTGACACATAGAAAAACAAAGTATTTGTACTGCCTGATCTGATTTCACATTCCCTGGCTGTTTCTACTAATCTGAGAAAGGATGATAATCTGCAAGTCACTCAAAGGGGTTAAGATCACATTTCCTCATTTAGAGCTTAAATATTGGAATGTTTAGGTTATTATAGAAATATATTCTTTTGTATTTATGGTATGCTAAATGCCTGTCATAAGTAACAAGAACAGTAAGTACCCTGACCCGAACTGAATTCATTTTATACTTATTAGGTATACACCTAATATGATACACCTATACGATATACACTGCACTGTGCTAGACACTAAGGATACAAAGATGAAATAAAGTAGTCTGGCCTCAAGAAACTCATAATCTAATTAGTTAAAAACACACACTATAAATTAAAATATAAGTGCACAGGATGATCCAAACAGAATAGTATGGAAAGTCTGAGAAGGCACAGATCAGAAATGAGTGACATCAAAAGCCACCTGGGTCCAATGAGATCTCTTTTCCTCTAAACTAGAATCTGACTTGGCATAGATGACCAACCTAGAGTTTTCTAAAAACTATCTGAGACTCAATTCCTTTAATAGGCCTAAGAAAGCAATTGCAAGGTCAGCTAGATGGCACAGTGGCTAGAGCTCCAGTCCTGGAGTCAGAAGGACCTGAGTTCAAATCCGGCCTCAGACACTTGACACTTACTAGCTGTGTGACCCTGGGCAAGTCACTTACCCCCAATCACCTCACCTAAAAAAAAAGAAAGGAAAGAAAAGAAAAGAAAAAAAGAAAGCAATTGCTTTCCAAGTACTCCTGATATTGCAGCTCTCTCTCCTCCCCCCCATTTAACAACTTCTGTTCTGAGTTCAGTTCATCACACCAGATATGTACACAACATAGCTAGCTAGGTTTGAAACCTACCCTTGCCATATGAGAAAAAAAGATCTTATCCTCTGCAGATCAAAGCCATATTTGAGGTTAAATGGTTCTAAAGAGGCATGTCATAGAAGCAAACGCACTACAAATAATGGCTTCAAACCTATTATTAAAGTACTTAGCATAAGAAAAACAAAAGAAAGTGATTAACTGCAGTTGTACCCAATAGTTTCTATTAACATACCTCAACCACTAAAATAGTCTTTAAACAAAAATTTAGGATGTCTCAGTGTAGGTACATGGACTCCAAAAAAAAGTGGCTTAACATGATTTATATTTTTGTCAATGGTAACAGATACAGTATTTTGTGTTTTTCCTTTTATTTTTGCTACCTGCTTTCATACCTTCAATTAAGGGTCATTTTAATTTCAATTTACTTAAACCCATCTTCACTGAGACTAAAGAGCAAATTGGTGGCAGTCTGCTTTTTTGGTTTTGGCCAATCCACATTTCTCATCATTATCAGGGAATCACAGACCCTTAACTATGTTTATCCATAGCATATTCCCTTGATTAAGATTAATTTCAAGAAAAAACAAAATTGGCAAACAAAGCCATTTTAACATTAACAAAAAAACCATGTAAAAGGTAGTGTGACAGTGAGAAAAAACAGTGGTTTGGTTGTCAGAGAGGACCTGGACTCAAATTCTGCCTCTAACTTACCTGTGCAGCCTTGGGCATTCTGGGCTTCAGTCTCCTCACCTGTAAGATGAGGAGGCTGCACTAGATAAAGGCCTCAGAGGTCTCTTCCAACTCTAGATCTATGATCCCATGATAAAATTTAAGGACAGTGTACATTATCCAGGAAACAAGCTATTCCATAAAGTGGAACATCATGTATCAGTAAGACTGTTAGATTTGTAGGTGCTGAAGTATGACCCAAGGTAGTGATGCTTATGTATTCCTAAACCCCTTTAATATTCACCTTTTCCCTTTCTTTTCCTACCTCCCTAGATTACCTGGAGTTTGATTCAGTCACTTGAACTATTTGATCTGATTTCAGTAGTGCCATACATTGTGTCTCCTAAGACACTTTAGATTGTCCTTTCTGGCAGCAGAAATACCAAAATCATGGTAGCAATGGCATAAACCACGTGAGAATATCTTGTTCAGTGTTCAGCACCTACAATTTTTCCCCCACGAGCAAAACCTTGGTGTATCATTTAGCAAATAAAGGTAATCTCCCCAATTATGCCAAAGGAATAGAAGTAATTGAAATACTCCCCCCCCTTATTTGTTCAAGTATGTTATTTGGCCCTCACACTGCCCCACTCCCCAATAAAAAATAAAGACAAATCGCTTTCCCTACACTAGTCTCTCATCTAGAAAATGAAAGGCCAGCACTATACCATTTCCAAATTCCAACAATTTAATCCATAAATTTAGCAGTGATGAAATCTATACTTTCATTATCTTTTCCCTCATGGATGCCTCTAAAATTAGGGTAAAAAAAAAAAACCAAGCAAGTTTTAGTAGAAATATCAAAGAAATTATACTTCTTTATATTCATTTTGTAATAAACCAAAAGGACTGTGTGCCTTTGCTCCTTTCCACCAACTATGGACATATCAAAAGTTAAAGTTGAATGAGCTAAGAAAATCAGCTCTCTGCATATGAGCAGAGTGATGAACATAAACGGCTAATAAAACATTTTCTTAGTTTTTGTTAACAACATTAATTTTCTTTATCTGTCCAGCTTTCATATGACAGTGTACATGAAAATTATTCTCAGGTTTCTTTTTAACATGATGTGTGAAATCTTTGCTTTAACTTGCTTTTAACATTTCTTTTTCCCATAACGAAGTTTTAGAACTCATGCCATGAAACCTACTCTTAGGTTTCAATAAATTGTTAATAGGGGATAGAAGAAATGTTAGTACCATGCCCTACCCTTTCCCACTACTCAGTATCTGTATCACCTGTCTACCTCACTCTCAAAATTAAAATTTCCTGAGAATGATCCAGTAAGGGTCAATAGCCCACTACAGTAAAATACATTTTGACCCCACACACTGAGGAGGCAAGGAAAAGAAGCTACAATAGCTGTGTATGCATTCTATTTATGAACGCTAGAAATGGATAGAAAAGGAGTCTTAAGCGTGTGCAAGCAAAAATAAATGTACTTACCAGACTAATACATCTGAGTTAAATGAGTGCTAAATATTGAACAATTTATTCTCTCTACTCACTAAACGAAGGAGAAAAAGACATTAGGAATGAAAAAACATTGGGTATGTCCTTTTTGTTCACTTCTTTCTCCAATCTCCATTTCAGAGTTTTCCCCAAGAAAGTGAGAGAAAAATACCTCTTTGGCAAAACACTTCCTTGAACTTTACTGTAGAAACAGTGTTTTGGCATATGGAGACCATATTTATGTCACTGCATATTTAGGAATTATTGACTGCACTAAATTAAACATAGTATTTCATAAAGTTTTTCTAGGCTCTCCAGGTTGTTTTTAATTCACTTGTCAAGGGTTAAGAACAGAAATGTGGAAGTGAAAACACATATATGTCAAGCTACATTTCTGTATATCTTGTTTGGGGTGGGATTAGAAAGCGGCAACTACGTTACAAGAAGTTTACCATTAAATCTGAGATTTTTCATTACAATTTACCAATATCATGTGAACTCTCAATCTAGCCCTTCTCCCCTTAGCAAATGTTTTATAAAATAGACACTGAAGTACAAGAACATGATTTCTAGGTGATACAAAGGGGGCACTTATCAATTCACTTCATTTTTCATGTGAGGAACTTGAAAATACACTCTAAATTCATAGTCAAGTTCACTTCTCAAATCTGTCCCCAAAGATGAAGGGAGGAAAGAGTGAGAAACAGTGGTGTAGAGGATAGAAGAATGCTCACCGGTTCTCACTTTCCCACCAAGACCTATTTCTTTAATTTAACCCTTTTTGCTCTAGTAAAAACAAAATATGTTCTGCTTGAAGAAGTCTCTAATGGTATTAAGGTTATTTCAGGTGAAATTAAGTGTGTTGGGGTGAGAATAACATTTCTCCTTATTTTAGTCTCAGTACAGGCAGAAGGGTTAGGCACAAACAAATATGCAAACACTGCATACTACAAAAAGATACTCATTTCTCTTATTATATCCAGAACAAAACAAAACATCTTTTTGGCAACGGGATTTTAAAAAAAATAAATAAACCCTGCTCCCCTAGTTATTAGGTTGGGTATAGCATATGAGGCTAGTTTGGGTGAGTTATACATCCTTTTCCAATAAATGATACCATTTTGATTCACTTTCCTAGTATTATGATTATTCCTCACAAACATTACTGAATCCCCATGAGCAATACTGGCTGAGGCTAAGCTATGTAGATGCTATTTACTCTTGCTTCATGAACATAGTAATACTGCCAGATATAATCAGGTTTGAGAGTCTAAGAAGTGAAATACTAGCCTAGAAAAAATCTGACCTAAAGTTATTATGAGCTTTATATATGAACTATTATTCTATTGGGTATAGCAGGTTTGGTGCAGTAGCTGATTCAGTGGTTAGAGTGCTGGCCCTGAAGTCAGGAGGCCCTGAGTTCAAATGTGCTCTCAGATATTCCCGAATTGTGTGACCCTGGGCAAGTCAACTCTATTTGCCTCAGTTTCCTCACCTGTAAAATGAGCTGGAGAAAGAAATGGCAAACCAATAGCTAGGTGGCTGAGTGGACAGAGTTCTGGGCCTGTACTCAGGAAGACCTTAGTTCAAATCAGACTTCTGACACTCACTGTGTGACCCTGGGCAAGTCACTTAACTTGTTTGCCTTTATCCACCGGAGAAAGAAATGGCAAACCACAAGTGGTATTCAGCATTTTTCCTCAGCTGGGATTGAGTGATAGGTTGCTAAGAAAGGGCTTAGGTGAAGGGAAAGAGAAAGGAAGTCTATCTAGTATATGTATTTATCAGGATTGGGCACAAATCTGACATGAAAATCTAAAGAATCTTGAAATACTGCTTCCATGTACTTATTTAATGGGAACTTTCCAGACAATCTTTTGTTAAAGATCAGATAAATATCTAGAATAAAGTCTTATTCTATGTAAAGCTGTAGACATAATTCCTATGAGGCAGCATGGTACAATTGAAAGAGTACTTTCTGATACTGAATTTAGTGTCAAAGGACTTGGTTCACATCCCACCTGTGTCACTACTTATGGGACCTTGGGCAAGTCACTTAATTTCCATGAGCCTCAGTCCAAGTTCTCTCTTACAATAGACCTTTCCTGTTGGTACTCAATTACTCTGCACTTAGCTGGGTATATGAACCTTCCTCCCCAACACAACATTAACTCCTCGAGAGCAGGAACTCTTTCATTTTTGTATCTGTATTTCTTATCCCCATCACCCCACCTGCTACTGAAGGGCCTTAACAAACACTTGCTGAATTGAATTCCATCCATCAACAAGCATTTATTAAGTACCTAACATCCACCAGGGAGGTGCTGGGCTTGGACACACAAAGACAAAATGTGAATAGGAAAGAGAATGTACACATAACACGAATACAAAAGAGGCACTAGCAGCTGGGAAGAATCAACCAGGAGCCAATCAGAGTTGGACTAGATCAGGGGTTCTTATGCTGGGGTCTACAATAAATGGATAAATTTCAGAGGATCTGTGAACTGTGATGGATAAAAAAAATCTTTATTTTTACTAACTTCTAACTGAAATTGCAGGGTTTCCACCAATTACGTGTAGGTTATCAAAACATTATTCTGACAGAGACAGAACTGCCAAAGGGGTCCATGACACACAAAAAAGTTAAGAACTCCTACTTAAGGTCCCTTTCCAGGTATAAATCTATGATTTTAAATGGAGGGACAGCAAGAAAAATTGGAAAGAATGAAGGATTTGGAATCAAGAGTTCAAATCCTGGTTCTGCAAGTCACAACCTCTCTAGACTTGTTTATTCATCTAAAAAACAAGAAAGTTGGACTAGAAGGCCTTCAAGATCTGTTCCAGTTCTAAATCTATGATGCCATGATAATAATCAAAACGAGATTGATGACCATACATAGTTCCTATGTCACTCAATGAACTACTTAAATGAAACTGAAGTGCCAAAGAATATACAAGTTCACTACCTTTCCCACACTTTTTATGCTAATTAGTGGTCTTAGCTTCTTTAAAAAAAAAAACAACCTTTTTAGGATAAAAGATAATGTAGTCCCATTTCACCATCGAGTCCTTTTGTTAAATTTTCATGAGCACCAATAAATGTGCTGCTAAGTCAACTTTATCAAGAATGCCTGATTAATTGTAACAGCTAACAGTTTTAAGGTTTGGAGGCAGAGGTAGAAGATGTAGAACACCCTAGGAAAAATTTCTGCCTAAGGACAAAATGTTTTTTAACTTTGTTGTAAAAGTTGATTAGAAATCAACAAATCACCATCGTAACAAACGTCATACCTAAAATTTTTAAAAGGAAAAAAGGAAGTGTAGCAAAACTGAAGCTAAATCAAATCACTGAACCTTCTGATAACCCCAGTAGGCCAATTTCAACAATGTTTAAAAGGTTAGTACCTCATCCTAACTATAAATTTTGATCAGCCTGCTTAGATTACTGAAAAGAAAAAAAAGTTAGTACCCCATCTTAACCACAGATTTTGACCATCCAAAAACTATAGGTCACGTCCTTTAAACGAAAAATGGGCACAAACTTTCATTGTACTAAGGTCTATTTTGAGATTTGACTTCCAAGGAAAGAATTCATTCAACATTTCAAATAATTCAACCTCTTTTAGAATGGGCCAGAAGACACAAGTACGTTCTTTCTTGTTTTTTGCTTTAAATACCCACAGTAACCTTCTAGTCAGGACAAAAGAAGAGAAACACTTGGTCCAACTGCGGCTCCCGGAGCCGCCGGGGCCAGCCGCGGGCATACAAAGCCGGTGCCCGTCCCGGCCCGGCCCGGCCCGCGGGGCTGAGCGGTCACAGCGAGGGCCGAGGGCTCCACCTACCGAAGCGCCCGCTCACTTCCTCAAGTCCTTGGCTCTCCTTCTCCTCCTCCTCCTCCTCCCCCGGCCTCCGGGCTCTCCTCCCCCGCCCGCCTCTGACACCCGAATCTCCGGTCAAACCACGAGCTCCCTTCCTGCCTGACTTCTTTACCGGGTGGGCCATTGCCCACAATTGCCTCTCAGCTGCCCGGGGCTGGAGAACATGCGGGGCGGCAGCGCCGGTCGGCCGGCCAGGGCCCGTACCGAGACGCGGAGGAAGCGGCGGCGGCTCACTCGCTGCCTCCGCCAGGAAACAGCCGGCGACCCCCTCGTCCCCGGGCGCCCCCACCGCGCGCCCCCGAGGCCCAGCCCAGGCCCCGCTCCCCGCCCCGGCCTCTAGTCTCCCCTCGCCCCGCGCCCGGGGCTGCTCCGGCCGCCGGACCAGGCCGCCTTCCCTCCTCCCTCGGCCCGGAGGCAGAGCGAAGCACGTCTCGCACTCGCCGCTCTCTCCTCCTCCGCGCTGCCATCTCCCCGCCCCAGGGCTGCCCAGGCACCCCTGCCTCACCCTTTCATCTTCCCCGCCTGCCGTGGCCGTCTTTACCGCCGATCCCGCCGCCGCCGTCGCCGCCGCCGCGCCCCAAGCCCGGGAGCGACCCTACTCCACACACCGGCCTCCGCCTCCTCAGCCGTTGCCGCCACCGCCTCCGGGCTGGAGGCCGAGCACGATTCGCTAGGGACCGCCGCGGCCTTCGAGGGCGTCTCAGGCCGCTGCCCTAGGGCTGGGGCTGCCGCCGCTCCTCCACATGTGCACACGGGGCCGCTCGCAGCGCTCCTGCCCGCCAGCCAGCCAAGACCCGCCGCTGCGCCGCCGTGACCTTTCACCCCGCCTCCTCCGCGCGCGCCGGCGCGCACGCAGCTTCGCCGCTCCCGCCTCCTCTAGCTCGCTCGCCGTCCTCTCCCCGCCCCAACCTAGATCTCTTAGGAAACCGTCCACCTCCTGGATTGTACCATCTGTAGTCATGTCTCCTTCCCTTTACCCCCTCTGACGCCTTTCATTGGGCTGGCCCGCCGTGCTGGAAGCGGTAGATTCCGGATCTCTCTGCCCCTCCTTCTACCTTTCCTTCTTTCTGTTCTCTCAGACTGGCTCGATCTAGCCCACCCCTGCTTTTTCCGGCCTTTTGGATCATTCCGCCTCCTTCGGATCATTCCGCCTCCTTCTAGGGTGACCTTCGAACTTTAATATCGCTCCGAATAACCTATTTGCCTCTGTTCTTCCATTATAAGGTTATAGTTAGCTCGAAATAATGAGAACTTTCTTAAAAAGTTAATAAAAACATTACATTCTGATACCTTGCCTGCCCCCAACCCGAGCTTTTTCGGTCACGTGGTCTGTGCGCCCTTAAGGACCCGGGTTATTAAAACCAGAACCAGCGAGATGGAATCTCCATCGCCATTTCCGCTCATCGAAGAAAAACGTCATTTCCTTGGCAATACCCTTTGACCCCATTCCCGTCGCGCTCATACTCTATAAATGAAGAGAGATTGTTTTCCCTTCCTTACGACGTGTATCCTTCCGGACAGCTAAAAACAATAACAGAGGACCCAAATAGCAAAAAAGTGAGTTTCTAAAACCATCCCAATTAAAAGAGAAATTCCCGAGCTGCAATGCGCCTTGGGGAGGCGGGTTGGGAGAAGAAGGGGTGGGGCTTGGGGGAATCATTTGACTTGGGAGGCCCCTCCTCCGCCGCCGCTGCTCCTGGGATCGCCGAGGTCCGCAGTGACAGAGCTGAAGGGCTTCCTCTCCACCCGGTTGCTCGCGTAGTCCTCGGCAGCTCGCGCCGCAGTAGGTGAGCACCGGGCGGAGGGCGGGCGTGCGTGCGTGTCGAGCGCGTCCCTGGCCGGGTCGGCGCCGGAGGGAATGCCGTTCCGCACTGGCGAGGGCTTCTCATCCCTCAGCCGTGCCGCGCGTCCTCCTCCCGGCGCCGCCGCAGTATTGCTCGGGCCGGTCAGGGTGGGGGGCTGACCCGCGGGGCGGAGGCGAGCGCGGCCGGCCGTTACGAGCCTTCGTTGGGGACCCGCTGAGCCTGGGGAGCTCTCGGCGAGCCCCGCTCCGGGCTGCGGCTCTGCGGCGGGGGGAGTGGCCGGGGGCGGCCCCGCGCCTGCTGCGGTCCGCGGCTCGGACCGCTCCAGAGCCTCAACCCTGACTCAGAGTCCAGGAGCCTTTGGGTATTTTCAAGTCATCAGGAACAACTGGGAAGGGCAGGAGGAGGGGTCGTTTGAAATGCAAACCTTGTGTTCCCTGCCTTGAAAACTAGAGCATTATTTATTTATATATATATATGTACGTGTGTATGTTATGTATGTCTACGTATGTATGTATATACCGTACATACATACATATGTATGTATAATATATATTAAACTGCATCTTTAAATAGGTAGTGATGCGTCAGTCCAGATGGGTTGGGGAGGAGTTGATGAACATGGTATTGCAGCATCTTGGTCTGTAGGAGGCCCGTGTTAACCCATGGGGAAGTGGATTGCCGTTGATTTATCTCTCATAAGAAAAGGAAGGCAATACTAATTTGCTGGGGCAAGGATTCGAATATAAACCAAATATTTGCTAAACAGTAGTGTACCTTAATTTTAGGTTATAAGTCTATGTCGCTTCCTTCCTATCTTGGGCCTTTCTGGTGTGTTGGCGTCTTTTTTTTTAAGTTCCTAGACATTTTTATAATTGGTTTTTTCCCCCTCCTCCTTCTAGCCCTCTCCGATTTGATCCATACCGTAGTAGCTTCTCCTAACCATTAGCAAATAATGATAAAGGAATGGGCTTATGATGGGGGGTTGGGTTTGGTTTTGGGTTTGTTTTTTGGGTTTTTTTTTTTTTGTAATTTGTATATAACCTCAGTCACCTTTCTTTTGGATTTCCTAGCTGTAAAATTCCTGGTGACCTAGTTTGGTTGTCAGGATTGGTATTTTGTAAACCTGCAGAAATTCAAAGCATTTTATTTACAAAACACAAGCAACCCATCATTTCTGAATGACTAGAAATTTGGTACTGCTGGTACTATTTTTTGTACTGCTATTTCATTTGGAATATGTGTTATTCCCCAAACAGTGCTGCAGCTTTAGAGGTGGGTATGTTTTAGTTTGGGGATAAACTATATCCATTATATATAGCAAACTTAGTACCTTGAATTTCCCCCTCCCTTTCCACCGTAAGCTGTGCTATGAAAATTACTAATTTGATTTTGAAATTTAGACTATGATTCACTTTTCTTAATATAACTAATGTTAAATATCAGTAGTTAAGTCTATCATTTAAATGTAACCTAAGAACAGATGTGCAAGAAAACAAGAAAAAAGTAGATAATTTGGCTTGAGTAAATACAGATTTATTAAATCTGAAAGAAGAAAAAGCTTGCCATATTGAATAAGTAGGTTCCACAAGAAAGTTGAAAGGTCTGACTTGATAAAATGTATCTCTTCTTCTCCACCCCCTCAATCCCCCCACCCCCGAGTTTTTTCAATTCTGTGTATTCTCTGGTTGTGTGCCTGACACATTGTTAGATTAGACCTATAATCTCATCCATGTTGGGGAACTCTTGAAGAGGAAAGTTCCTCCACCAACACAGGTGGCCAGCTGTCAGTCAGTAAACATTTATTAAGTATAGATTACATTCCAGGCACTGTTCTAAGCACTGCGGATACAAAGGGAAGCAAAAGACAGTCCCTGCCCTCCAGGAGCTCACAGTCTAATGAGGTCTCCTTCATTCAGCAAGCAAACAAATATATACAAACAAGTTATATACAAGATAAATAGGAAATAATTTACAGAGGGTAGGTACTAGAATTAAGAGGGTCGGGGAAAGGCTTCTTATAGAAAGTGGAATTTTAATTGGGACTTGAAAGAAGCCAGGGGGCTGAAATGAGGGCTAGCACTCCAGGCATTTAGGAAAGCCAGAGAAAATGCATGGGAACTGAGAGGTGAAGTGTCTTGTTTGAGGAACAACTAAGAGACTATTGTCATTGGATCAAAGAGTTCCTTCATGAGGAGGTGTAAAATGTAAGAAAACTGGAATGCTAGGTTATGAAGGGCTTTGAATACCAAACACTGACTTCTGTATTTGATCCTTGAGGTGATTGGGAGCTGCTGGAGTTTATTGAGTATGGCAGTGATATGGTCAGCCTGAGCCTGGCAACTGGAGGATAGATTGGATTGGGGAAAAACTTGTGATAGACAGATCCACCAGCAGGCTATTATTGCAGTTGTCCAGGTCTGAGATCTTAGGAGATGAAGTCCTACACTAGATTAGTGGTAGAGTCAGAGGAGAGAAGTGGGGGGGCAAATATTGGAGAGATGTTGCAAAGGTGAAATCAACAGGCGTTGGCAACAGCTTGGATATGAGGAATGACAAGAGAGAATTGAGGATGACAGATTATGAGCCTCTGGGAGATTGGGAGAGTGGGCTTGCCTGACAGTAATAGGAAAGTGGGGACCGAGGGAGTATTTAAGGGAAAAATGATTAGTTCAGTTTTAAACATGTTGAATTTAAGATAGACATTCAGTTCAAGATGACTGAAAAACAGTTGGATATTCAAGATCAGTGGAGAAGGTAGGTCTAAATAGATAGAGATGATACGTAAATTCATGGGAGCAGGGATCACTAAGTAAAGCTAGTATGGATGGAGTTTTAAAGTTGCCTGGGACTCCAAAAGATTAAGTGAATTGACTGTGGCCACATTTCCAGTTAAGTATCAGCAACAGGGCTTGAACAGAGGTACTCTTCACTCTTAATATCAGTCCTCTATCCATTATGGCCAACTCCCTTTCAGCTTGATGACATGTACTGACAAGTAAAATTAGTGCCCTAACTTCTATAACCAAACTACCCGCAGGTATGAAAAGGACTCTTCTGGTATGTGCAAGAGATAGAACCTACCAATTAGAGAGTCTCCCCTGACCTCTAAATAGAGGACAAAAAAATACCTTTATATCCAGGAAAGTGTTACTTCATTGCCCAGTTGAATCTCCACCAAATATGGATGGTTTTCTCAAGGTTTTTGAAAGGACTGAGACAGTCCAGACTGAATGAGACAAAAGCAGTATGACCAGGAAAGCCATTTCAATCTGACTGATGTCATTAGGATTATATATAATGTTTGTTGTGTTAAATTTATTTAGGATAGAGAAATAAAGGAAAGGATTTTGTACCAGCATGATTAGCCCACTGTAGCTGAGAATGTCTGTGTTAAAGAGATCCACCAGCCTCAGCTTCCTGGCTAGCAGAGATTGCTGATGTACACCACCACACCCAGCCATACAACTATTTTTATACACCAGTATATATATATATATATGTCCTGAGGGTATCATCCCTGAACCCCTGAGGGTATGGATAACTAAATCCCATGATACATATGGCTACATACGGTGTTGGGTTGCTGACCAAAAGATACATTTCAGCTGATAAGAGTTTTACTCGGAGAAGTATTTAGATAGGTGCACACATTCACACACAAAATCTCTCTTCTAGTGAAATTCTCAGTGACCCAGTTGTGATCCATTTTGGCAATTTTTTGTGAGCCAGGTGTATGGTGTTTTTTATTCTTATTAATGGGATCATGGATTTAGAGTTTGTGGTTGTTTAGTTGATCAGTCAGGTCTGACTCTGTGATTAAGAGTTAGAAGGTATCTTATTTCTCCCTCCTTGATTCACAGATGAATTAATTGCAGCCTGGAGGAATTATGACTTGCCCAAGGTCACATACTAAATGTTTCAGGGGGGAAAAAAACTTTAATGCACATGAGGTGAACAACCAAATTAGAATTAACCTAACAGGTACTAGGGTTTTCATAGGTTAGGTGTAGCTGTGCTGACTATCTTTGGGAGGGGTGGTTTGACTTGATTTTCTAGAAGTGTAGACTTCAGCCATCCACCCTTTCTCACCTTGTAATAAATAAGTAGCTTGCTTTGTAAAACAATTGAATGGCTTAATGCTAATGTGTGGAACTTCTGAACTAGAACCTGAGTTTTTCTTTGTGATAAGTTAACTGGGATGGAACCATGCCCTGGACTAAAGTAACTGGATACTCTAAGTGCTTGTAAATAACATACTTTTCCTAATTAGAATTCAAAACACTTTCCATATGCAGTTTCATAAGTCTTCATAACATATCTGCAAAATTAATTATATAAGAAAAGCCAAGTTGGTTTTTTCTAACAATAATGGTAATCATTGAGTATGTGACATACTTTTTATAATAAGTACAGAAAGTGAATAGTTAATTAAAACAATTGCACAGATAATTAGAGGATAAAACACCAAAGACTATGTACCAGCTATTAGCCCACAAACATATTAGCTTCAACCTAAAAATATTTTAGAAAAGAATTCTATCAGAATTCCTTTCTGAGTGTTTTGCTATTTGATATTAACTAAGAATATTGTCAAATATTGATTTGGCTTTTGAGTAAGCTTACTAGAAACATTTTAAAAATCTACAATACAATCTATGCTACTGTTTGGGACAGGGCAGGGAAATTGATTAAAAAAAATAAAAAGATTTTATATGTAATTATTCAAGCAATAATAACCTCAGCAAAACTTCAAATTATCAAGCCATTTGTTTGGGGAAAATAGATTGGTAACCAGTAGAAAGAATACATGGGACTTAAAATCAAGAGACCTGAGTTTGAATTCCAACCATGTTTACGTGTGATCTTAGAGAATTCACTTTAACTTCTATGAGCCTCATCTCATCTGTAAAATGGAGAATCCTGTATTTGGGGATCAAATCAAAGAATGTGTGTAAAGCATTTTGCAAGCTTTAAAGTGCTGTATTAATTTCAGTTATTATTACTTGGAAATATGAAGCACCTGTGCTTATATGTGTTTGATGGTAGCATTTTAGTATTCTCTGAAGCTGAAAAATGGATGTGGTCTCTAAAGGAAGTCATGGCCTTCAACTTCCAATGGTTTATCTTTGCTTTGAACACTGAGTCATGGAAGAATTTGGGGGAAGGGGAGGTGGGAGAGATACATGTACATGTATATACGTATGTATGTATGAATTCCCTCCTTTGTTTATATATATCAAGCAAAGGAGCTAAAGCAAAAACAAAACAAAACAAAAGCCCTGAGGAATATCAATGTAAAATAAGTATTCTGGGTAACTTTGATAAATACTAGCTGGGCATTTACAAAAGTGGCTCTTTAATTTTTGGAGTAAAAAAGGCATTACGTATTCTAAGCACTCTGTTAGCAGTAAGAAAGATACAAAGTTTAAATTAAAACTTACTATCTAGTAAATTTTTAAAATCTCATTTTATCCTCCCAGCCACCATATGAGTTAGACACATAAGGAAAATGAAATACTTGAACCCAAGTAGATTTTTCCATTTCCTGAAAAAGTATTAGTACATGTGGGTTTTTGTTTTTTTGTTTGTTTTAGCTTGGAAAATTGTTGAATATAGATCAAATGTTAGTTTAAACTGAACTGTCACATGTTTGTGTTTCATTGTACTTTTGAAAAAGCTATTAGTAATTTATTCTAATAAAAGAATGATTTTTGGTATTTTCTTTAGTGTTGGTACCTTTTAAACAAACATTAAGCACCTACTATGGTAGGCAAAAATTAAAGGAAACAACCTGCTCTCAAGGAGTTTGCAATTCTTCTGAAGGAAACAACAAGTCCACAGATAACGAAATACACAATAGTAGATACAACAATGTATTGGAGTAGGGGCATCCTGGCAACTGGGGAGCCTCAGAAAAGGCCTTGTGTAAGAATTGACACCTGAGCTGAGCCTTTAAGGGAACTGAGAGGTTTAAGAATCAAGCAGGGAAGAGCACAACTTTGAGTTGGGACTGGGAGGTGAGGAGGGCGGGCTCAGTTTGGAGTCAGTGGATCTGGGCAAATGACCTTAGGCAAGTCTCTGTGTTATTTATTTTGTTAAACATTTATCAATTACATTTCCCCCAGCAATTTGACACCTTTAAGGTTCCTCCCTGTGATATGCCCAAGACATGTATTTATTTATATATTCATTCAGGATTTCTCAGGATTTCTAGGCGCAGAGGCAAAGTATAATGTGTATTTTAACAGCAATAAACTCTACCATTCATTGGCACAGCTTTGAAAATTATGTTCAAATGAAGTGTGATTGATAATCTCTAATCTTTTCTGTAAACACATTTTGAAATGATAAATAACTAGTACTCTTTTTTTGTGTTAAAAATCTTTTTCATCAAAATGTATATCCTAGCTTGGACTCATCTTTCATTCCTAACTAATGGAAAGTTTCAAAATTACTCCTTAACCTTAAGATGACCCTTTTTCATTGTAAACTAACTTTGATGGATAGTATTAAAATAAAATTAATAGGCAGGCTTATCTAGACCACTTCACGTTCCTTTCCCAGATTTTTCTAGAGCTTTTCATTTGGATACCTATTTTTGCCTTTCTTGATCTCCCTACTTTGTATTATTCTTTTTTGTCAGAACTCTCCACCACCATCCTCTAGAGAGTGTAAGCTCCTTAAAGGCAGGAACTACCTTTTAAAAATCTTTACTCCCCCCCAGAATAACCCAGTGCATTTATGTAATAGGAATTTGAACTTTTGTTGACTTCAGTTATTCATATTCTAAAACGTTTTGAAGTGACCACAGCCTTACGGTCTTTATAGTCATAACTTTTATGAAACCATTAATCATGCTGCTATCAGACTCTTCTTCCTAACACTTTCATCATTTCACTCCTCTTCAAGGATCTCCAGAACAATAAGTAGCTTTTGATTGGTGTTTTAAAGTTGGCAAAATACTTTTGTACGGTATCCCATTTGATCCTCAAAACAGTATTGTGGTGGCAGCTAGGTGGCGCAATGGATAGAGCTCCGGCCTTGGAGCCAGATGACCTGAGTTCAAATTCGGCCTCAGACACTTGACACTGTGTGTCAGGGTCACTGTGTGACCCTGGGCAAGTCACTTAACCCCAATTACCTCATCAAAAAGAAAAAAAATTTGTCAGGTTAATGTGAGTATTATACCTATTTTACAGATGAAATAAGAAAGGCACGGATAGTAGGAAGCAGAAAATCCAGCATTCTTTTAATTGCACCAGGCATTTGGCTTCCTGGATTTCCAGGCTCTGTAATTTGCTCCCAAAAAACTGATCTAATACTACTTCCTTATATTTTCCAATATGTAATTTCTTCCCCAGTGAACTGGTCCCTTCACTTGTCCCATGCCCAGGCTGTAGCCATGAGTTATTGCTTTTGCAGTTCTTTGTGTCTCAGATGTCTTCCTTCTTTCCCCCTGTCTTTCCAAATTCTCTTCATTCTTCTTACTCCAGTTTCTGCCTTAAGTCTTCAGGAAGGATTTTGGCTACAGTGGCCTTCTCTTAACTGCTGCTGTACTTGGAGAATCAGAAAATGTCCAAGTTAAAAAGCGAACCTTGAAGATATAATGAGCCAGCCCAAATTTGCTCTGGACAAGTCATTTTGCTTCTCAGTACCCAAGACACCTCCCTCCCTGAGATTCCAAGTTGTAGGGAAGGTGTGGACCTTCTTCCAGTGAGGGAGTTTCCTGTTTGGATTGGGTTTCCTATGCTAAAGAAATTACAATTCCAGTCCCTGTCTCTATCCGTGGGTCTTATTTAATTAAAGAGTTCTATTTTGAAATATCAAATCAGTGTCTGTTTCCATAACAGTAGACACCCACGTTAGAAGCTACAGAGTTGAGTAGAATAAAGAAGCCTTTCTTCCTTCATGTAGCTTACTGTCTAGCTAGAGACCTAAGACATATACTGAAAAGATAGCTAATTGTACCAAGTGGTTATCCCCATCAAATGTGATTTCCTGGTTTTTACCAGCTCGACAGAGTGGTATGGATTGTGCAGTGCATGGTAGGTACAAAGTGTTATTAGACAGGAAGGTGGCAAAGGATACAACCCTAGACCTGGTTCAAATCTGGCTTCAGACATTTTATTGACTGTGTGACCTTGGGTGAGTCACTTAATCTGTCTGCCTCAGTTTCCTCAATTGTAAAATGAGAAGAATAATAGCACCTCCTAGAGTTGTTGTGTGAGGATAAAATGAGCTATTTGTAAAGCCCTTAGCACAGTGTCAGACACATTGTAGGTGCTATGTAAATGCTATTAATATTATTATTAGTATAAGACACAGACGAAGTTACAGAGCTTACAGTCTGATTGAGGAAAACATAATCACAATACAAGGTAACATACTAATTCCTGCCTGTGTGATGGTGGGCAAGTGATTCAGTCTCGCGGGGCCTCAATTTCCTTTGCTGGAAAGTGCCAAGGTTAGACCAGAGCAAAGATTCTTAAGCTTTCTTGTGGCCCAGGCAGTCTGGTGAAACCTGTGGGAACCCTTGCTCAGAAAAAAAAATGTTTTTGAATGCATGAAATACTTAGCATTTATAAAGGAAACCTTTACTGAAGTGCAGTTAATGCTTTAAGTTCATGATTATCTCCGAGGACCTTTCCAACTCTAACTCTATGATTATTTGCTGCTTCAGTTTGCTAAAAGAATAACATAGGCAGTAAGTGTTAGTTCATTAGACAGTAAGATATAGTTCATTCAACAAGCATTTGCTAAGTGACTGCTGTGTACTATTCCCATTGAAAGCCCTGAGGGAGATTCCAAAGATTAAATTGTCATCTTTATAATAATAGGTAGCATTTATGTTGCTTTAAGATTTACAAAGTCCTTTACTTAGGCATAGGATTATTTGATTCTCACCTCTACCCTGGAAAGTAGGTGCTATTTTTATTCCCATTTTACTGATGAGGAAACTGAAGCCCTGAGGAGTTTAAGTGACATAGCCTGGGGTCACACAGCTAATAAGTGTCTATGGCATGATTTGAATCAGAGTCTGCCAGATACCAGGTCCAGCATTCTATGCACCACCCAGCTCAGAGGAGGAGACTGCTGCCTGATAAAAGCATTTAACTCGAGTTATGAAGTTTTCCCCAGCATTAAGGTGAAATTTGCCCCTTTGCAACTTCCACCCATTACTTGTAGTTCTGCCCAGTATAAACAGCATGAATCAAATCCCCACTTCTGCATTACCGCTCTTCAGATGTTTGTATTAACATGTCCCCTAACCCCTTGATTCTAGTCCAAGATAAACACCCCCGGTTTCTCTATATGCTTTCCCTGGCGTGGCCACTCTCTTCTAGATGCACTCACTAGAGCTCATTATTGTCTTCCTTAAACCGCATTGCCCACACTTGAATACAATACTGCCTGTGTAGTCTGATCAGGGCAGGGTACAAAGGGACTGTCACCTCCCTAGTCCTTGAAACTATTCCAACGAATACATAAATGGTTAGCATTTTTGCCTATGACATTATACTGCTGACTCAATTTGTGGTCCGTTAAAACCTCTCAGTTCTTTTTCAGACAAACTACTGTCTACCCATTCCCCGCCCATCTTGTGAAATTGTTTTTTTGAACCACGTGTAAGACTTTACATTATCCCTGTCGAATTTTATTTTATTAGAATCAGAGTGTCCGAAGCTACCTAGATCCTTTTGGATCCTAGGTTTGTCTTCCTGGGAGTTAGCTGTCCCCAGCATTGTGTCCATCTGCAGCTTTGTTGAGCATTCACCCTGTGTGTCTCTCTGGGTTTGATAATTATGTTAACTAGTTTAGATACTGGAACATTCTGCTGGAACTTTTCAATAGAGGTAAACCTTGAAGCATTGAGAACAAATGAGACAAACCTATCAGTTCTGAATCCACCTAATTGTATTATTATCTACGCCTTATCTGTCTACCTTTTTCATAAGAAAAGTATAAATTATTTTACCTTTTTTGCTGAAATCAAAGTAAACCTCTATAGCAATCCCCTGATATGTTGCAAATTCTGAGGGAATTTAGTGCCAGTGTGTATAGTAGAAAGAGCTTTGGGCTGGATGTTAGGAGTTTAAGTGTGAATTCTGTCACTAATTTACTCATATTGCCTTGTACAAGTAATACTACCTTGTTGGATTTCATTTTCCTCAGGTGAAAAATGAGGAGTTAGATTAGGTGCTCTCACAACCTTTATTCTTTTCTTGTCCCATTGCGGGCTAATTTATTCTCTCCCAAACGCTCATGCTGTCTCTCTGCAGTCATATTTACCATGTTTCCAAAATTTCAATAATTTCTGAGTTTCAAGTCTTACTTTTATGGAGTTGACTCCTAAATCTGTCCCCAGCTCTGATCTCTCTCTCTCTCTCTCTTATTTTTTTTGTTTGTTTGTTCTTTTGCTAGGCAATGGGGTTAAGAGACTTTGTCCAGGGTCACACATCTAGTAAGTGTTGTGTGTCTGAGGCTGGATTTGAACTTAGGTCCTCCAGACTCCAGGGCCGGTGCTCTATCCACTGTGCCACCTAGCTGGTCCCCCACACCCCAGCCGTGATCTCTTTAACAGGCTCCATATCTACATCTCCAGGCACCCCAAATTTGACCTGTCCAGAATTTAAGCTGTGAGAACTAACAATCTGTATGAGCCAAGAGTTTCTACACAGGGAATTCCCAATAGGATGAAATTATAGGTTCAACAAATACCAATTACAATTTCTGTCAAGAATAGTAAATTCATAAACTATGTGGGTTTTGTTTGTTTGGGTCTTGACCTATGGTTTCAGCAATGTAGGGAATTCTTATATAACTTGACTTAGAAAATCATTTGCCTGGGAAGTGAAGTGATATACCTCACCTTGGTCAGTTTCACCTATAGCTTATAAGCTTTTGGCAAGTAAGTATTGTTTCATTTGTTTTTATTTGTAACCAGTGTCTGGCACATAGTAGATAAGCAATAAATACTTGTGATTGAATAATATGTTAGAAGCCAGACAAACTCAAATCTTTCTTTCAGATTCCAGGATCAGCCTGTCCACTACACCTTGTAGAGAGTCGAAGGCTCTCTCAAGCTGCTTGAACATGTAAAATTAGACACTTGAATTATTTCAGTTTAATTTTTAAGTTGGTAGTTCTGGTAAGCCATTGAGAAATGGTTTCTGCCCTTGAGGTATAGAGACTATTGCACAAGTTTGGCCTGGGTCACCTGACTTCTAATCATGTGACAGGATTCACATCAGGAAATGTGAAGGTTTAGGTGAGTAAAATTTCTATAAACTTTTACAATTGAATTATAGGTTTGTTTCCCTCAAATTAAGTATAGTTTCAAATAAGAATATATTTAGAAAAAAGGGAAATCAACAGTTAATACATTGTTTCAACCTTTTTAAAAAAGCATTGCAAAATTAAGAGTTATGAGAGTAATAGCTGTACTACTAAATAACTTCTTGTAGATTACTGTTTCATTCTGATATAATGGTTTTATTAAAAGATTGTGGTGGCAATAGCTTCAGTTAATTCAATGAAATCTACTGCTAAAGATCTTAAGGCTGAGTAGTTTCCACTTGCACTGAGATATACAGGTGTTTTTGGACAGAATCCTTTTTTATGTGGCACTTTTAACTAGTTTCCTTGCTAAATATCTTTTTAAAATAAAAACAGACATTTCTTCTTAAACAATAATGACTATGCCTCTCTGAAGGGTATAGCAGTCTCAAAGGTAATATTTAACCCTTGAGTTTCTTGACTCATTTCTCTTTCCCTACTCGAGAACTGCATTTTTGTAGAGAAGCCTGAATTTTTGGCATTTTTATTAGTATTGAAGAGGTCGGTCTTTCCATAAACGTGTCATGTATGACCTATCATGATAAGTACTGATCTATTTGACGATAACCTTTTTTTTTCTTTTTAACCTTTCTGTAAAAATTAAAGCAGCCTACCTTAAGAAACAAAACTTTTTGTTGCCCAGGAAACTTTTCTTAGGAGGTGAAGGGAGAGACTGGATCATTTTACCAGGCTAGAAGTGCAGTAGAAACAGCCCAGCCCCACTGCTGATTATCATGGGAGGTTTGACTTGCTCCATTTCGGCCTTGGGCCAGTTCACCCCTTCTTAGGAAGCCTTCTCCTTCTCCTTATGTGACTGGCACATCTCCTTTTTCATTGCTATATTTCCTCCATAATTTTTCTTAAACTACTGGCTGCTCCACAGGTCATCCCTTGAAACATGCTGTAGCCCACTTTGAGCTTTCATTGGCACAACCCTGATTCCTCAGAGATTGTGGTGTTCTAAGACTCATAGCAATGTAATATCACTTGGACAATACTTGCATTGAAAAGATAGGTCTTCCTTGCCTGTAGGATCATTAAAAATCACTGCACAGTTTCACAAATGCAATCCAGCCTGCTCTCATTGATTATTCAGTAATCCCTAAAGAAAAAAACTAAGTGTATGGAAAATGTCAAGAACAGACTGTGAAGACTAGTTGGATGATCAGCCCTTTGAGTTCACATTTCACTACATACATTTGGAACTGTATGCTGTAAAGAGACAGCCTAAAAACTGGGGGGGGGGGGGGGGGCCTGAATTCAAGCCCTCTTCTAGCATATACTGACTGTAGAGCCTAGGCAAATCACTTAAGCTCTCAGTGCTCCAGATGACTGATAACTCTGGAGGCTCTAAGTGCAGAGTCTGGTATTGGGAAAGGAAGTTTCTTCATCTAGGAATTCACTTTGCCAGTGAAATCACAGATCAAGCCCTGCCCCCCCAACCCATCTCTCTGCTGTATTTAAGACAGGCAATAAAAGTAGAGTTATGTAGGGTTAGTATCTGTAGAAAGTTAAAATGTAATCTCTGCATAGCATTTAGTTAAGGGTAAATGTCAGTATTGCTATTAATCAGCTTTTTAGATAATTAATAATCCTCAAAAATAAACAATGTCAATATATACTGTTAGAATCTGTTAAAAATGTCAAGCTCCTTCCAGTAGGGATTGTTTGTTACTTTTTTAAAAATGTATTTCTCCAGCCCCTGGTGTGGTTCCTGGCATATAGTAGGAACTTGTTAAATGCTTATTGGATTTAGTTACTTAGAGAAAATAGCCTTTACATGAGCCAGGGAACATAATCCCATAACTTAACATATTAGTTGTTCAATAAATGTTTGTCATAGTGATAAAAGACTTTACAAAACCTTTTACACCCTATTTTACCAAGGGAGCGGGGTGGTGGTAAGGGGATAATATGATAAAGAATCCCAATAGCCTACAAATTAGAGAGCACACACTATAGTTTAGTGAGTGCAGTCTGATCCAGATTAAAATCTATTTGGTAAGTGTTTAAACAAAATAAATAAAAATTCAATACAATGTAGATAGTGTTATTTTGTTGTTTTCTAAGTCAGCATGCCTGAATTTTAACACCATTGTCTTAAACTATCTGGAAAATACCTGAAGACTGCCTTTAAGTTATTATCTCAGGCTAGAGATCAAAGGCCTCAAAGGTGCTAATGGTTTCTCTCTATTCCCACCTTGGTATTCTGTATGTGAAATGATAATACAAGTGAAATATTCAGGTTCTAATAAACAAAGATTCTAATGAGGGATTAAGGCTTTATCAGTATATTTTAAGTATAAAATGTATGTGTGCATATATTCTACAGGGAACAGTATTGAATCATTTATACTCCTCAGGGTGAAGGATAGCATTTGCAGTTATAGAATTTTAAAAAAGCAAAATTAGAGACAAACACATAAGAAGGGAAATCATAGAGACCTCAAGTCAGACAGACATTACATTGTAAATAAAATACATCAAGCACAATCTTAACAGGCCCTACAACCTACTGGACCCTAGGTCTCCTAACCCAGAGTCTAATTTGAATTTCTATATACCTTGTTTTTAATCATTAAGTGATCCTTGGCAGATCACCTTTCTAACCTAAACCTTCCCTAAAACACATCCTTCTGCTTCTTTACTTCCAAGAATTTTAAATATCTAGAAAGCATTTTGGGCTTTTTGTTCATTTATTTTCTATACTTATATTCCCCTCCGGTAATTTTTTTTGATATACAACTTTAACTGAAATAGGTCTATATTTATATTTTAAATCCCTAAACACATACATGGAGGGAGAAAGAGTATACCCTTAAAACACTCATATATTCCTCTAGACGCAAAATGCTTGTAGTTATTGGAAAAGGAAGTTAAGAGTTTGGAAATTCACCATCTGAATGACTTGTAGTTTCTGTATCTAGTCATGAGGTACTGATGATATATCCTGTTTTTCTTCAGCTGCTGCCTAATAGGATCGTAGAATTAGCAGAAGGGATTTTGGAGGTCCTCTGGTCTAAAGGTCTCAAACTCCAGGTCAGAGAAACTGCCATGTGCTGCCTGAACCAGATTAAAATGTAATTAGGAAATGTTTAACAAAATAAATGAGAGTAAAATGCAGTGCAACCTAGATAATGTTAATTTATGTTTTTCTGAGTTAAAATGCAGCCTTCAGGGATTCATTTCTATTTGAGTTTTATATTGTCTTAGTGTTATTTTATTGGTAAGGAAACTGGCTCACATGTTCAATGTCACATCAGCGGTGACTAGCAGAACCAGTATGTTAACACAAGTCCTTAATTCCAAAACCAGTGCTCTTTTCTACTGTATCAGGTATAGCAGAGTAGGTTCAAATGATAAGCTAGTTTTGAACATTTTTATCCATGTAAGTTTTACCGGGAAAATCTAGTTTTTGTCATTGACAGTTGGTGCCACAACCCTTCTTTGTTGTGGGAGTCCCACCTCCTCCACAAGAGTAAAGTGTAAATGACAAAATTATAACTGAGTTCACTCTAGTAATCTGTAAAAACTGCCATAAATAATTTGGATCACTGCAAGCCTCTGCAGGAACCCTTTTGCAAAAAATTTCCTGCCGAATTTGATGTATTTCTTCATCAGTCTCTCTATATATGTGCATATGTGTGTGTGAAGGTATTTCCTAAGGAATTGTTTCCCAAAAGGGTTCAGAGGTTGTCCTGAGTCCCCACAGAATTAATCTAAACTTTTCTGGTTTTGCACTATTAAATAGTTAAAGTGTGATTAAAAATGTAAGGTGATAACAGGTTCAACCGTTTTCTGGTTCCATTTTTCCAGTTTCCAGTTTTCTAGTTCCATTTCGTAGATCATTTAAAGGGTTGTCAAGTGCTTTCCCTATATTACCACATTTAGTTCCAGCAGCAGCCCCCGTGACATGAGTACTGCTGGAATTATCCCTATTTTGTAGAAAAAACTGACTGACTCATAGCCAACTGACTTGCCCATAATATATACAGATTTTTAAATATAATGGGTTAGAATTTGAATCCAGGTTTTTCCTGACTCCTTTACACATAGCATAATTTCTGTTATACTGTGCTGCTTGTGGTATTTGAGTGGTCAGAAACCACACATAAATTATAAAGGGAATCAGAGGGATTTGTGAGTGACATCCCTTAAGGTGTTATATGTAATAGTTTTACTCAATGGGAGGATTCCTTTTGCTTTAGTACAATTTGTTAAATAGTCATTTTGAGGCATTCTCCTCAATATTATCTTTGGTTTTATAAATGACTATTACTTACTATGCCCTTGCTAATCCCCAACCCTGGATCATTTTTGGCATTTAAGGCCATTCACAGTCTGGCTCCATCCTGTCTTTCTACACATCTCTCTCCCTCACAGACTCTAGTCATTCCAGATTGGCCTCCAGGCTTTAATACAGGTGGGCCTCAATGCCCTTGGAACCTCTGGTACCAGTTCCTAAAAGAGGCCTTTCCTGATACCTTCAAATCGATAGTGCTCCCCCTACCCCACCCCCACACACATTTTACATTTATTTTGTCTGTATTTTGTATTTATATCTCTATATATGTTGTATTCTGCATCCCAGCCCCCACTCCCAATAGAATACCTGCTCCTTGTGGAACTGAACTGTTTTTTGTTTTTACATTTTATGTCTCAGGTACCTAACATAGTGAGTGTCTGGCACATATTGGGTGCTTAACAAATACTTGTTGAATTTAGAAAAACCACAAAACTGTTCTGATCAGTCATCACAGATTAGTGCTATTTAAATCCCATCTGGGCCCTCTGGTTAAGCTAACACCAGTGGTTAGTTGGGTTTTTTGTTTCTTTTTCTGTCTCCCCCCCACCCCAAAAAAAAACAAAAAAAAAAACCAAACCAACCATGAAACCTAAATTTGATTCCGTCGAACTTCTCCCTTCTGAGGTCAAAGGAAAAAAATGTCAAATCCCTCTTCCACCTGACAGTTTAGTAAGAAGTAGGTGACAGAGATCAAATTTGAGCCCCATCCTCCAATACCAAATCCAGCATTATTTCCCCAGGATTGCACTTCTTCCTCTTTCATTTCTCATAGGGGTGATCTCCTGACTTCGTCATTGTCTCTAGTCAGTAACTCATCTTCCTGCAAAATTTCTTCAACTCTGAAATATATCTGGTCAGTACCCACCCCACCCTACCCCTGCCAGGGGATTTCCCCCTCCCACCAGCCCCTTCTGATTAGAGACTTCCAGAGAACTCCTCCCAGGTCCTACATTTAACCGGGGTGTACTCAGCATCCATCTCAGCATTTCCCACTGGGCTGGAGGTCTTCTCTTTGCTCCTTTTTCAGCTTCTTTTTATGTGTTGGAAGCTCTTTGAAGGCAGAGACTCTCGGCTCTTAGCACAGTGCCTGGCACATATAGACACAGTGTTTATTGACTGACTTAGTCTCTTCGAACTCTTAAGTAGATGGTTTTTTTTAAAGTGATGTTAATTTTAAATGTGCCAAATTATTTAAACTACAGGATTAAGGATTTTGTGGGTGAATAGATGATCTGTGTGCGGGACATTTATGTCAAACTTTTATTATTTTAATAAATGAAATTTATATGAGCATTAAAGTTTACAAAGCAGCTTGCATGCAGTATCACTTTTGATCTTCACTACAGCCTTGTGAAATTGGTACTGAAAGGGGTTATATACATTTTAAATATGAGAGAAGCAGCTTGAGAGGGTAAATTATGTTCTGGTAAGCAGATCAGTGGTGTCTTTACCCTTTGATGATTTCAAGTCCAGTGTGATCTTTCCATCATACCATGCCAATATCCTTTTGTCCTACAGCCTGTATCATCTGAGAATTTGTCCGGGAGGGAAGATGTATCTGTTCCAGGAATCAGATTGTAACCCACAAAACTCCCAAACTATTTTATAATGTAATTTGGAAATGTTTTAACAAAATAAATAGATACAATATAACATAGATAATGTTAATTTGTGGTTTTCTGAGTCACTGTGTGACCTACGGGGCCTTTCTATTTAAGTTTGACACCACCAAGTTAGAACATACATAGTGCTTCCAAAATCTAGAAAATACATGGCAAAATGGAAATAAAGTGGGCCTCTGGCTCTGTGATTTGTCATTTCAGAGTTTTATGGGGTTTTGTGAAGGTGAGACTGATGACTCACTCTTTGGATCAGGTGATCCTTACAGTTGTATTGCTGAAATTTTCCTTCTGCAGCAGGCTTTTTACATCTTTCCGAATGGGAGAATAGAATAACAGTTTTTAAGACTGAATTCATTTTTTTTTTTTCACCTAAACAAGGTAGGAATCATTTCTTTTATGATTACAAGTTGGTTTCTCTTACCACTGCAGAGTTGTGTGTCACACTCACTGCGTTTTGCTACTTGTTAGAGCAAAGGTTTTAAAGAGGCAACAATTTTTTTTAGATTGAAAACTTCTAGTACCTATTAAATACCATACATATATAAGTGCCTACTCTGTGCCAGGCACTGTGCTAAGTGCATTACAAATGTTTCCTCATTTGATCCTCAGAACTACCCTGGAAGGTAAGGTTCTGTTAATATCCCTATTTTAAAGTTGAGGAAACTGAGGCAGAGGCTAAGTGACATAACTAGTAAGGGTCTGAAGCCACTATAGCTACCTTTCTCTGTTCTCCCTCCCTGCTTGGTATTTATTTTGTTTATACTTGTTATGTAAATGTTATCTTTCCCTCCTCACCCCCTCTCCACCCAAAAAATCCCTCCTTGAGGACAGGGAATGTTGCTTCCCTCCTTCCCCTTTGGCATGTGATAAGCACTTACTAAATACTTGATAATATTGAATAAATTGATTCAGAGTAGATTTGAATGAGGTATTTCAAAATTGTTCCTGTATATAATTTATTAAGGAACTTAGCACACAACAGTGTTTTGTGCCCTATAGGTTTTCCACTACTGTTGAAGCCTTGTTATTGGTGCTCTGGCAACACATAAATCCTGAATTTACTCTTGTTATTTTCTTTTGTCATGTCATCATCTGGCTTAGCCAGAACAGCACCAGTGATTTGGGCTTGCCTGTTTGTTTTTTGAGGTCCCACGTGGTCAGGGAGTAGGTTAAACCTCTGCATAGATAAATTTTGGATTGCTTTTTGAATTGTTGCATCTAAATAAGTTCAGGGAGTTGAGCAGCAACCTGAACCGAAAAGCAAAGGAGATTGCTTGAATGCAATGGTTTCCTTTTCCTTCTCCATGGTTGAGGGGTATATGGGAAATTACCATGAGACCAGCAGTTTATTCCCTGAAGTAAAGCTACAGCTATATAGCAAAGCCTGGGAATAAGGGAAAGGAAATGACTTGTTTCTTTATCATGATTCCTTTCTCTCTCTTCTCTACCCCAACTCCCCACCTAATTGATGGGCCACATTATTGGATTTAGAGAAGGAAATAAGGCTACAAATTGGATGGCTACTAAAAAAGGCATTCTGGCCGGTAAGCTGACTGCTCCCCTAAGAAAAGCTGAAAGCAAATAAATTAATTGGGTTACTGTTAATAGTTTTAGTTAATAATTCAGTTAATTTAGTTAATAATTCAAAGACTTGAACCCAACACTGCAATCAGTTTTGTGAAGGTGCCATGTGATCCTGATGTTTTCTAAGATTCTTACCAAATAGTTCCTCATATGTATCTTGCTATCATCTCTTTAAACTCATTGTCTAAAACCAAACATCATGCTTACCTCCCTTAATTAACCATGCTTCCATGAATCTCTTTCTCTGCCCCCCAACTACCAAATCCAGCCACGTGCTACCAATCTATTAGAATCACACTATGTACTAAAGACATTCTGCTGGATGTTTAGGGAGGCAAATACAGAAATAAAACAGGCCCTACCCTCAGGGAGCTTACATTCTACTGGTAGGTACAGGGTATCAACAGATAGAAAATAAACACATAGTTACTTGGGACTGGGGAGAAAACGCCTTTTGAAGGAGGTGGGGACTTGAACTGGCCATTGAAAGGAACCAGGGGTTCCAGGAGCTGGAGATGAGAAGGGAGGCCACTGGAGGCATTGAGGCAGCCTCTGTGAAGACAGACAAGGAAATGGAATATTGGGGGAGGGGCAAGTGGAGAAGAGGATAACATGATAATGGTAGGGATGAAACTAAGCTGTGCATCTGGTGGGAAATGTAAATTTAGCAGTTGTGTGGAAGATGGATTGAAAAAGGCAGGAGACTAGAGGTACAAAAACTAATTAGGAGCTATCAAACTAGTCCATGCAGAAAAGATGAGATCCTGAAATAGGGTGTTTGTGGTGTAAGTAGAGTAGAAAAGAATGGATGTGAAAAATGCTGAGATAGAATAGATAAGACTGGGCTACTGGTTGGGGAGGGGAGGGGAGGGAGAATGAAGAATTGAGGATGGTTGCGTTTTTGAACCTAGGTGACCAGAAAAATGATTGTGTCTTGAATAGAATAGGGACAGTTAAGAGAAGTCCATTTACGGGGAAAGATGATAAAGTTTTCTTTTGGACCTGTTAATTTTGAAATGAGTATGGAACAAGCCAAGTGAAAATAGCTAGTTTGGTAGTTTGGATTGTGAGAATGAAGACTAAAAGAGACATAAGTGCTGGGGGTGTAAATTTTACTCATTTGCATAGGGGTGGTAGTTAAACCTATGAGATCTGATCAGATCATCTGGAGTAAAGAAAAGATGACCCAGAATGGAGCCCTAGGCTTCACACAATACTTTTGGAATATGGATAAAGAACCTGCAAGGGAGATTGAGATAGGTATCTAGATAGTGGATAGAAAAATCTGAGCCTGAAATAAGGAAAACCTGAATTCAAATCTGGTAACAGATACTTGACCTTGGGCAAGTCACTTAACTTTTGTCTCAGTTTCCTCAACTGTAAAATAGAGATGACAATAATAGCATAGGTGATAGATAAAAATCTAAGGGTTTTTGTGAACATCAAATGAGACAGTTTTGTAAAGTGATTAGCAAAGTGCCTGGCACATGTAGGTGCTATAAAAATGCTAGCCTGTTGTTATTATTATGTGAGTCAGACAGAAAGAAAACCACAGCAGAATGGTGGAGGGGGTAAATTTCAAAAATTACAGATAGATAATGAACATGAAGACTAAGGAAAAGCCATTAGATTTATTAATAGAAATAATTGGGGATTTCAGAGAGAGAAGTTTCAGTTGAGAGATAGGGACAGAACCATGTTGTAAGAGGTTGAGAAGTGAGTGGTATGAGATGGTGGAAGTTTTTTTAGGAGTTTGCTCAATACTAGAATATGACTTGAAAGGCTCATAAGATGAAGGGAGAGTTTTTTAAGTGTATGGTAAGGAGATGTGGGCATGGGGGTAGACAGTAAGAAAAGGAGGAGTGAGAGAAAGAAAAGGGAAGGGAGATCATATACCTAAAGGAGTAAGTTTATCATCGAGGACATGTTAAATAGGATTGGGGTTACAACTGGATGACTTGGTGACTTGGTTTTGGCAAGGACACATGCCACTGTGTCCTTTTGAGATCAGAGCAAAGGAGAGAATGAGGTATGAAACATTTCCCAGGAGCACGCTAACAAGAGGGGAGAAGGCACGTAATGGAACTAATCTAACAATGGAATTTGGAAAGAGATAGAGCAGTGAGGCAAGAGATTCAAGAGTTGAAGGACTGTGTAAAGCTGAAATGGCTAACTAAAAGAGATTTTGAAAGGAGGATAATGAGGCCAAGCCCAGGAGTGGTGGAGTGACTACTTGTTGCAGTAAGGACAGAAAGTAGGTTTATCAAGTGAGGCAGGGGACTGCTTGAAGGACATGAGATTATGGCCAAAAGGAATTTTAGAGCTATGTATTGTGAATGTGGAACAGTGGTGGGTGTTAACAAGATCAGATAGTATTACCATCCCTGTCTATAGATGAGATGGATAGAAAAAAAAACAAACTGATCAAAATGACTTTCAGTGGAACAAGGAGGAGGGGGAGCAGTGCAACTGACACATGGACCTCACTCTCATCTGACCTGTTCAAAGGAGAGAAGAATATAAAACACACACTATTAGGTGCAGAGATACATTTTACATTAAACAGGGAAACAGCATAGGGAAAAAAGAAAAGCAGATAGAATGATGGACAAGTGGATTAAAAAGAGATTAGTCCTAAGCATTGCAAACTCCTATGAATGTTCAAACAAGTTTATAGGTCTTTTTCCAGTGGAAAGAATTGGAAACTGAGAGGATGCCCGTCAATTGAGGAATGACTAAACAAGTTGTGAATACTACTACACTCTAAGAAATGATGAAGAGAATGATTTCAAAGAAACCTGAGAAGACTTGCATGAACTGACTCAGAGTGAAGTGTTTGTACAATGACAACAAACAACTTTGAAAGACTTAAGAACTCTGATTGATACAGTGACCAACCAGAGGACTCATGATGAAACATTTGACCTACCTCTTTGATAGAGATTTGAAGGAATAAGTGAAAAATGAGACATATAAATATATAGATATATAAAGAGAAATATATCTAGATAAATAGGGGGAAAAAACAATTCCCATTACAAACATATATAGTCAAGCAAAACTGATTTCCACATCAATCATACAAATATTTGTGGAAATTTGTTTTTGCCTGACTATATATGTTTGTAACAGGAGTTGGGTTTTCCTCCCTCTTTTTTTTTTTTACGGAGAATAAAGTAAAGTAAATAGATTTTTGCTGATCAGGGAGAAACATAAATTTTAACTTAAAAAAATAAAACTTCAGTGACACCCAGTTGCCTGCAAAATAAAGGCCATACACAACTTAGCATTTTGGGCCCTCTGAAATCTCATACCAGCCTATCTCTCCAGACTTCTTATCTCTCTAGATTTCCCTGTAAATCTTCTACTCCTGACTATTTACTTTGCCCTAACTATTCTGTGCTTTTCCTTGCTGCTGTGGTTCTGTTCATTCCTTTCTCCTAACCCAGAATGCCTTTGTTCTAGAATGAACCCTAGAGGTCACAGTCAAACTCACTAAAAAATGAAGTATCATCCTTCAGGTCCAGCTTAGTTCATACATCTTCCATGAGTTCTCCCCAACAGTGCTAAGCTGATCTATCACTCTTAACGAAGTTAAAATATTTGTTGTCTATACCGGTCTTCTAGTGTTTTGTCATGTTGCTTTCTTGACCCAGGGAGCAATGTACAGAGACAAATTTAGTAAGACCAATGTAAAGAAAACCCTCCAAATAATTAGACCTGTTTGGATAACAGTAAAATTTTCTTCACTGGAGATATTTTTTAGAGTCTTGACTGTACACCAGTGAATGTTAGACTGGTGACCTCTGAGATGCCTTTAAATTGTGAGATTCAGTGATTTTGAATCACACGCCTGTGTTTCATCCAAAGTAAACTACTTAACATTTTCTAAGTCTCATCCTGCCTTTCTGGCCTTTCTGCATTTGCCTGTACTAGTCACATAAGTTGTCCTACCTAGAATAGATTCCTCTCAATTGGCTGAAGTTTCTCTCTTTCGAAGCCTTACTACCCTGGTCACACTTCATCCGTGAAGCTTTTCCTGATCTCTGAAATCTCTGATTCTTGAAATCATGATTTTCTCATGTGTAAAATGAAAAGGTTGCCCTGAGTCTCTAGTGTTCTTTCTTGAGGACAGGGACTATTGAGTATGGTACTCGACAAATAACAAGAGCTCAGTAGGCAGACACTGGTAAAATTTAATGAAGTATTTTTATTTTAGAGGCAGCCGTACTGAAATGAAGTCAGGAAGTGAGTCAAGAAGACCTGGTTCAAGCCCCGCTTCTGACATAGATTGGTTTCAGAGAGAGTGCTGATTTGTTTTGGTAGAGGGAGATAAATCATAAGTCCAGCCTCTATCCCTATAGTATATATTTTAGATGAATTTCAGGTTGGAAGTTTTCATTTCTTTCCCTGGTGATAATGTACTTGTTAACAGAATGCTATGATATCTGTTACTAAAGTTACTGCTAACATTAAATATAATTATTTAAGTACATTTGATGACAGAAAGAAGAATCCTGTGTAAAACAAAATATTCATAACAGTACTTTGAAATAGTAAAAAATTGGCAACAAAGCTCATTAATTGAAAATTTCCTGAATAAATTTATCATGTGCAATGGAATATTTTTCATCATGAGAAATGGCTATGAAGAAATCAGAGAAACAAGGGGAGAATTCTATACAAAGAAAGCAGAACTAAGACAACCATGGCTATAATAGTGTTAATGAAAATAAAACTGGAAGGCAGTAGAACTCAGATTAATTGTAATAAGTAACTATTATCCTAGAGAAGAGAGAAATGAAATATACCTTTTTTGTGATAGAGAAGTAGGAAACTATGGGTATGGAGAGTTAGAATTGGGGTCTGTTTTGCTTAATTAGTCTTACTTTTTCCTCATACAAGGACATGTCCTTGATGGGGCAGTAGCATCAAAAATCTAGCTTTTATTTATGTGTGTGTGAGTGTGTGTGTGTATGTGTGTGTTATTTTATCTATTTTTTTCTCACTTGATCCTTACAACTGCCTTGTGAAGTAGATGATATTGTTATCTCTATTTTACATATGAAGAAACTGAGGCTGAAAGAGTTTCAGTGAGGTTAGCATGAGGTAGGATGTGATGGAGAAATTGCCATGATGTAAACAACAAAACAAAACTCACACAAATGTCATTAATTATAAATGTTTGTGTCAGGAAATAAGCAATTTTAACTATTTTAAGAGCCCCACTTTGCCCTTAAATTTGAAAGAAAGCAGTAACAGAGAAGGGGAATCTGAAGGTAAATATTGATTATAGGAGACATCAGTGTTCTGGTGAAAAAAATGTGGGGCTAGGGTACCCAGGTTCAAATCTTCAGTCTGCTCTTTACTTCTCTGGTAGCCTTAGGCAAGTGACAGCACCTCTATGAGTCTTAGTTTCCCCGTCTGGTTTAACTGAGTGGTGTCTCAGAGCCTTTCAACTCTAAATCCCATTTGTTTGTTTTGTTCTGTATAGGTAAATTAACAAGATGGATTTCTCCCAACTGCCCAAAATTCGTGATGAAGAGCAAGAAAGTGTGCTTGGTTATGTGTATGGTGTCTCCGGACCTGGTAAGTTCTGCTACTTCATTTCATTGGTGAGTTTGTTCTTATAGAAACGCATGAACCACTCACAAGTAGACATGTTTGGCATCCTCTCAAGAACCAGCCCATACCTCTACTTTGTCAGTCTTTCCCTAACCACCTTAGCCTTTCAGTGATCTCTCCTTCCCCCACACATTTATAGCAATAATTGTGTACACTCCTGTAACCTTTTTCTGTTGTCTTGAACTGTTCTTTAAATCTGTTAGCTGTTTAACTATTTGCTCATTTAAGTCTTCACAACAAAATTGAAATTTCTTTGAGGACAGAAATCAAAGTTTGGTTTTTTTTTCTCCCAAAATTTTGCTTAATAAAAATGATTAATAAAAATTAGAGAAAGCTAGGTGGCGCAGTGGATAGAAGTCAGGAGGACTTGAGTTCAAATGTGGCCTCAGATACTTGACACTTACTAGCTGTGTGACCCTGGGCAAGTCACTTAACCCCATTGCCTAGCACTCCCCACCCCTCCCAAAAAATTAGAAACTTCAAAATTATTCGGCTATTCAAATGAGGGTCACTTATCACAACAATTGGAATTAGGGCCCTATGAGTTTGAGAAGTTTTGAGATAAAGAAATTTAATAGGTTTTCTTCTACCTACCTCATTTCCTCCATGTGGTGACAAATGCCTCTCACGTTGATTATGTGGTAACCCATGTCCAGTAGAGAAGGAGAAAGGAAGAAGCCTATTCATAAGACTTACATGGCCAGTCAATCAACATGCATTTATTAGGTACTTCTGTATATGAGGCACTGTACTAAGTGCTAGGAATACAGATGATAAAGAATAAAACAATCCTTAGAAAATTTACCTTACAACTAGATGGAAACAGTAAGAGGGTTCTTTTTGTCCTGAGTGATTACTTGGCAGCTCCTTCCAAAGTTGACTTCCTAGCTTTCTATTTTGTATAGGAAAAGTCCCATCTCTGACAAAATTATTCAGCTCTCTTCTTTTTGGAGGTTTCAGGATGGAAATTGGTGGGGAGCAGGGTGTTAGCTGCAATATTACCTTCCCTTCCAGATCTAAGCTAAGTGCTTCAAATATATTGTCTCATTTGATCCTCACAACAGGGAGATAGGTCCCATTTTACAGGTGAGGAAATTGAGACCAACAAAGTAAAGTGACTTACTTTCTTAAGGTCTCACAGTGTCTGAAGCTGAATTTGAACTTAGATCTTCCTGACTCAACTCCAGGAAAGTCTGTCCACGTTGCCATCCAGCTGCTGCCAAAGTTTTAAGGCCTCATTAGGTTTGGAGGAGGTGAATCATAGTGTTGGTTTATACTGAGTTAATCAGCCAAAATCCCCCTTCCCCATGGTCTCTTTTCCCTGAGCCACTGTGAAGTCAGTATACCGAACTGTAGGGCTTCCTGTTTTCCTCAGTGTATTTAACATAAGTCAGCCTTACTATAGAGTTGTACAATCCACTTTTCTCAGTCTTTTCCACAAGGTTATCATAAGAAACTGTCAAATGCCTTGTTGTTGAAATGCCTTAATTATGTATTTTACCAATATATTGTATTTCTTTGCCTAAAATAAAAAACCCTAACAGCTTGTCTTCAATCTTTGGCCTTACGTTTTTGTCATCAGAGTATCCCTAGACAGTTGTATCTCTATCTCAGCCACAGACAATATATTTGCCAGGCCTGGTCTATTTTAGCTAATTAAAAGGCAGGTTTTAGTTTCCATGTCTAGATTTCCAGATCAGACCACAAAGGGACATAGGTTAATTATGCTACAGTTCCTTCCAACTCCCATGCTCAAAAGATCCTCTATGTTAGTGTTTCATCCCTGTTTAATTCAACAAACCTAATTTTTGAGTCACTGATAAAATTTATCATTCTTTGTGCTAAAGAGAAAAACTTCTGCTGTCAAAAACCTTTCAGAATAGCTCTAATTAAATTAATTGTCCCTTGTAGGAAATAAAAAATTTTAACAGAAATTTAAACAAGGTTTTAAATTGGTTCCATTATACTTCTAACATGAGTTCTTGCTCCAGTGACGCCAACTTCCTCATAGTCTTCCTTATACATACACAATACTTGTCCTTATAAATGCTTTAGAGAAAGTAAAAGAAAACTTAGCTTAGCCTATAGGTCTCAGGACACGATGAAATAACTTGGGGGAAATGGAAAATAATATAACAGATATTCCATAACTGGAATCAGCAACCTTCTCCCCATTAATTGATGACTGTAGCAGCTGGGGTAGGGATTAGGAGAAGATATAGTATTGTGTTTGAGGGGCAACAAAGTAGTCCAGTATGACTGAATTGTGGAGTGTGTAAAAGGAAATGAAGTATAAGAATACTGGAAAGGAGGAAGTGGATGGCACAGTGATAGCAGACAATTGAAAGAAAACAGCCATTCATTTCATATTTTGCTTCTGTTTTCTTTGTCAAGAAGAAATGCATTTGGAGTCTAAAAGACAGAAAACAACTAGTTTCCATAGTGGAGTGGGACACGGTGGAAAAAAGAGCACCGGCCAACTTTACTGGTCAGAGGACCTAGATTCTTGGGCAAGTCACCATGATCTTGGGCAAGTCATTTAACTTTCCTAGGCCTCAGTTTCCTCTTTTATACAGTGAGGGTATTGAACCAAGTGACCTCAAAGGTTCCTTCAGCTCTAAGTTGTCGTTTTCTAGCTGGATCTGAAAATGGAAGTTATTAGGTACAGTACCATGTACATAATGGGCAGTGTTTGAGCTAAACTGGAAAAGTTAGCATGTCTTCCCTTGCCCTTTTTTACTAACCAGGTGAAGCATTGACTTTAAATTTTTTCATGTTCTTTTATAAGGATACTCAAAGTTGTTGTGTTTGTTATATGAATTTAAACTTTTTTATATAATCACATCCATCCCTGGAAACTTTCTCATGAGTAGCTTTGCTTTTGTAAAATACTTCTCTCCCACACTTTTCAGATGTGATCAATATGTTGATTTGTTATTTATTTATTTATTTACGTGTTATTTATTGGGAGCAGGGCAGATTATATTGGTGGGATGAGTTAATGGATGGTGATAGAGATGCCAAAAAGGACAAACCACATGAAAACAAAGTTCGAAGAGGGATACAAACAAATGGCAGTTTTATTACTACCTCATTAAATTTACTATACACTTAAAAAGCAAACTACCTACATAAGTTCATGTGTTCACATATAGTCCTCTTTTTTTTATCTTTTTATCAAAATTTTTGTCTTTGGTTCATAGTTTAAAAAAAAAAGATGCTTCTTGTTCATCATAATGAGAGTATTAGTGTCTGGATTAGCAGAGGCTGATATTTAATTTTTGATTTCATACTTGCTGTTTGGGCTAATTACCAGCATCCGTGACTATTTTCATAACTGATAGTGTTCTACCCCAGCAGTTCATTAAAATGCTCATATTAAACCTAGGTTTTACAATAATTCTTCCTCGAATATTCACTATTATGTAGTTTTAACCAAATGTACCAGTAGGCCTAATACTAAGCAGGCTTACTTCAGTTTAGATCTGAAAAAAACAGGTCTCTTCCTCCTCTCCAACAACCAGCCTGTCAATTGGGTTTACTTGGCTGTGTTGTCTTGCTTGTGTAACTTAGTGGATTCAGACTTTGTCCAGGTATCTGGATCATTATGATCATTATGATGAGGTGCTGCTTTAATCAGAAGGACCTATTTCACATCAAATGTTGGTAATAGGATAGTCTGGCATCCTACCACCTGGAGCTCTGTAGAATAGCTTTGGTTTCTGTTTTTATCATATTTTAATTCTCTGAAAATTGGCAATCCTTGCATGTAATTCATCTCCATTAAGTAGAATACCCTTTTTCCTAACCATTGCCAGATATTTACTATAATAAATACTAATTATACTTGTATAATTTGTATCATTTACTTTTTACTTTTCAAAGTACCTTCATATACATTATCTAAAGAATCTTTTCAACAAATGTTATTTGTCCCTTTCCTTATGCTCCTGAAAGTAAGTTTTATTGTCCAGTTATTATAAATGTTCTTTTATCCACAGTGGCTGCTTTGCTTCTTTAAATACAAGGAATAAAATTACATTGTGTTTAGCTTTGGTTTTAACTATATCAAGTACTCTTGAAATATTTTAATTTTAAATAAAAGCGCATGACAATTGTTTTTTATTACAGTGGTCACTGCCTGTAACATGGCCGGTGCAGCTATGTATGAACTGGTAAGAGTGGGCCATAGCGAACTGGTTGGAGAAATTATTCGATTGGAAGGTGAGATGGCCACTCTCCAGGTGTATGAAGAAACCTGTATCCTTCTTGTTAATGGACAAGCACTGCTCTTTTCACAATATCAAGAATTTTATACCAAAGGCAGAAGCAGCAGTTGTAGTTTTCAGATTTTAATTTACAAAATCAGAAGCATGATATTTAAAAATACATATACACACAAAACCCTCTAACGTATAGCAAAATAGATTGGGGTAACAGGGGAAAAGGGAGCAGCTACTCAGAAAGGGAAAGCACTAGAAATAGTGAATCACTATCTTGTCCAGAAAGATTTGTAAGAAATTGCCTATTTCTTAAAACGAAAAAATTTGGATTTAAGTTGTATCCTAAACCTAGAGGTAGCATGATGACATTGTTAAGGAAAACAGTCAAACAATAACCATGTAAATGAATGTTAGTAATATATAATAATATTTATTTCTCTGAGAGAATCCTTTTTTTTCTCTTTTTAAAATTTTTTTTATTAATTTATTTTGATTTATCAACAATCACTTCCATAAGCCTTTGAGTTTTAAATTTTTCTCTCCTTCCCTGCCCACCTCCCTCCCCAAGACAGTGTGCAATCTGATATAGGCCATACATATACATTCCTATTAAACATATTTTCACATTAGTCATGTTGTAAGGAAGAATTAGAACTAATAGGAGGAACCACAAGAAAGAGGAAACAAAACAAAACATAAGAATAAAAGAGCAAATAGTATGCTTCGATCTGCATTCAAACACCATAGTTCTTTCTTTGGATGTGGATAGCATTTTCCATCATGAGACTTTTGGAGATGTCTTAGATCCATGCATTGCTGAGAAGGGCTCAGTCTATCAAAGTTAGTCATCACACAATGTGACTGTTACTGTGTACAATGTTCTCCTGGTTCTGCTAACTTCACTCATACAATACATTCAATCCATTCAAATCTTTCCAGGTTTTTCTGAAGTCTGCCTGCTCATCATTTCTTATAGCACAATAGCATTTCATCACATTCCTATACCACAACTTGTTCAGCCATTCCCCAACTGATGGGCATCCCCTCAATTTCCAATTCTTTGCCACCACAAAAAGAGTTGCTATAAATATTTTTGTACATGTGGGTCCTTTTCCCATTTTTATGATCTCTTTGGGATACAGCCCCAGAAGTGCTATTGCTGGATCAAAGGGTATGCACAGTTTTATAGCCCTTTGGGCATAGTTCCAAATTGCTCTCCAAAATGGTTGGATCATTTCACAACTCCACCAACAATGCATTAGTGTTCCTATTTTCCCACATCTTCTCCAACATTTATCCAGCTTGTGTGTTCCTCCCGTAGGAAGTCTTTTGTGAACCCCTTTGCTATTTTTGCTCTCTTATACTTCAGATGATCATGTACATGTTTGTCTGCTTACATGTTGTATCCCCATAGATAGAATCAAGGTTCCTTACAGGCAAAGCCTGCCTTTTTTTGTTTGTTTATTTGTTTTGTCTTTGCAGCCATAGTGCACAGCACTAGGCTTGTAAGAAATTTATTAAAGGTCTTGCAAATACACCCTTTGACCCAGCAATAGCACTTCTGGGGTTGTATCCCAAAGAGATCATAAAAATGGGGAAAGGACCCCATGTACAAAAATATTTATAGCAACTTTTTTTTGTGGTGGCAAAGAATTGGAAATTGAGGGGATGCCCATCAGTTAGGGAATGGCTGAACAAGTTGTGGTATATGAATATAATGGAATACTATTGTGCTATAAGAAATGATGAGCAAGCAGACTTCAGGAAAACCTGGAAAGACTTGTACGGACTGATGCTGAGTGAAGTGAGCAGAACCAGGAAATCATTGTACACAGTAACAGCCACATTGTGTGATGACTAACTTTAATAGACTTAGTCCTCTCAGCAATACAAGGATATAAGACATCTCCAAAAGTCTCATGGAAAATGCTATCCACGTCCAAAGAAAGAACTGTGGAGTTTGAATGCAGATCAAAGCATACTATTTGCTATTTTTTTTTCTTCTGTTTCGTTTTCTCTTTCTTGTGGTTCCTCTTGTTGGTTCTAATTCTTCCTTACAACATCACTAATATGAAAATATATTTAGTAGGAATGTATATGTATAGCCTACATCAGATTGCACACTGTCTTGGGGAGGGAGGTGGGCAAGGAGGGGGAGAAAAATTTAAAACTCAAAAGCTTATGGAAGTGATTGTTGATAACTCAAAATAAATTAATTTTTTTTAAAAGTCTTGCAAATAGTAGACATTTAATATGTTTTTCCGAAACTATAACTCAAAGTATGGTGATTCAGAAAATGTACCTTAGGAAAAAGCTATGAAATTAGGAGTTATAACATCTGTGAATTTAATTATTATCAGTTTTCAGTCAGTTTCTGAATTTTTTACCTCCTTACCTCCATTTTTCTGTGGTTTTCATCTCTTTCCTCATATAAATCACTTCCAGATTCTTAAGTATATCTTTAATTTGTGAATTTTGAACTTATTACTAAGAATTGGACTTGACTTTAGGCACTAATATTAAACTTTAAAGTATGTGTCCATCATTCATAGTTTTGTTTCTGCTGTAATATAGTACTTCAACATTTTGTAATATGTATGCAGCCATAGTGCTTTATTTCTGTTAAAACTTTTATGTCAAGTTTTTCCTTAGCTTATCATTTCCAGCTGGTGTAGCTGTTGGTGATCCAGTACTCCGGACTGGCAAACCCCTCTCTGTGGAGCTAGGTCCTGGCATAATGGGAGCCATTTTTGATGGCATTCAGAGGCCTTTGTCAGACATCAGCCATCAAACTCAAAGCATTTACATTCCCAGAGGTGTAAATGTATCTGCTCTTAGCAGAGATATCAAATGGGATTTTGCACCTTCTAAAAACCTTCGGGTATGTTGTGGCTCAGTGACCAAGATCTTCTAATGTTTTTGCAAAGAAGATCATAGAGTTCAGAGCTCGAAGGGAAAAGAGGTTGGAATGAAGGAAACAACACTAGGAGATTCTGTGTGATTATAGTATAATCCCAAATAAACTACAAAATATATTTTGAATTTTTCATTTTTTATAGCAACCATATTCAGTGAAATGGTAGCAGTGATGTACTTACAAATCAGGCAAGACCCCAGGATTATGCTAGTGGAGGTGAACTGATGAGCATTTGTTTTAAAATTAATAAAACAACCATGTGTTCTCTAGGTTGGCAGTCATATCACTGGTGGCGATATTTATGGATTAGTAAACGAGAACTCCCTCATCAAACATAAAATTATGCTGCCACCCCGAAACCGAGGTACGGTGACATACATTGCTCCACCTGGCAACTATGATGCCTCGGTAAGTATCTTTCAAACATTTTGGAGAATATAATTCTTATCCCCATGTCATGTTTGTCTTTTTAGTTCCCTAAGTAACACTTAGCTTCAACTAATGCTCTCCTTAACTAATTAAAACTTAACTTCAGGAAGAATTCTTGTAATTCTTATTTTAATTAGGACTTTTTAGCAGGATTTGTCTTGGAATAAGGGCTACAAAGTATATTCTTATTTGTTTTGATTAAGAGAGAGGAGAAATTTCTTGAGTTCATTTTCCCCTCTTAAACTCTGCCCTCTTGTTGTTCTGCTCCTATAGGAATCCAGCAGACTTTGCTTTCCTCTCATCTATTTATATTTATGTACCTAATTTTGTAATGGTATGAGCATATAAGAGGGATAAAACTTCAAAAAATTATAGTTTAATGTTGTTCAAATTGATTATGGTTCTCTTGTTGAAATATATCAGATACTTAGATTAAATATTATAATTTATAATTTTGTTAGTTAGAATAAGAAACATTCAGTTTGATAGCAAATTTTGTTGTCCTCTTATAGGATGTTGTCTTAGAGCTTGAATTTGAGGGAATAAAAGAGAAGTTCACCATGGTCCAAGTGTGGCCTGTCCGTCAAGTCCGTCCTGTCACTGAGAAGTTGCCCGCCAATCACCCTTTGTTAACTGGCCAGCGAGTCCTGGATGCCCTTTTCCCGTAAGCACACTCTGTGTTGGCTAGTCTCTGGTTGGGACTGTTTGTGCTAATCTTGCCATGGGTTATCCACATGCCATTACTAACAGGAGACACCCTTAGAAAACAGTTTTAAGTTTTCTAAATGCCATACATGTATTTTCATGTGATCTTCGCATGAACCTGGGAAGGTAAATGATGGTGATGATGATGCCACCCATTTTACAGATTAGGAAACTGAGACTGAGAAAGGTTAAAAATGTTTTGTCCATGGTATTACAGCCAGTAATGTCATGAATGAGATTTAAACCCAAGTACCATCTCCAGGTAGTAGAACTTTTTCTACCATGCCCTGTGTTAGAATAAATTATTCTCTCCCATATTCAAAAGAAGAGTGCTTTGTAAAATTTCCTGGAAAAAAAAATCATGTCTAAAAAGCATTGCAGTCCTCTTTTAAAGTTCCTCCAAACTATCTAATGAAAGTGATTTCTTCTATAAATACTTTTTTTAAAAAGGAAAAAGCTTTCTTCATTATCTAGGTATTTTTACTTTCTTAGGAATAGAAGTGCTATATTGCCATATATATGGTTTTCTTGCTTCACTAGAAAGTGAATGATCTAGACCCATTTTCTTTGTCCAGATGTGTACAAGGAGGAACTACTGCTATCCCTGGTGCTTTTGGCTGTGGAAAAACTGTGATATCACAGTCTTTATCAAAGTATTCCAACAGTGATGTGATCATCTATGTGGGTTGTGGAGAAAGAGGAAATGAAATGTCTGAAGTACTCAGAGACTTCCCAGAGGTTGGTATCCACAAGACAGAACATCACATAATGCTTGGGAGACACCCTAATGCTAAGTGGTCATTGTAATTAATGTAGCATTATAGCAGCTGGGACCCCCAAGACTAGAAAAGACTCCTTAGCTTTCAGCAAAGTGAAGAATTTCCACTTAGGAAATAAGTTCAAGGGAAAGATTATGTTTTTTTCAAATTATTTACAGCAAAGAAAACACTAGAATTTGTGATGATTTTCAGTTCTTAGTAGAAAGATAATGGAAGACAACTACATATTTTTTACTTGTGAACTTGATATTGAGTGTTCTTTAATATGTGAAACTTAATAGATTTATTTTCAAGTAAATAATGCATTTTTTTTAATTAAATGAAGAAGGCAGTTGCATTTTTTCACAGCAGAATTATAAGGAGACTTAATATGAGTATACTGTGACTGGGTGAGTATAGGATATTTATAAGGGTGAATATGGTGTATAATCACCAGTTCAATTCAGCAAACATTTATCAAGTGCATACTATGTTCCAGGCACTGTGCTATCTGCTGAGGATAAAAAAATAAGAAAAAGAAACATAGTCCCTGCCCTTGAAGAGTTTGCAGTAGAAAGGAAGAAACAAAACACAAAAAGAAACTGAGAAAGGGGGAGGGGGAGAGAGATTTTCAGTGGGATCAAACCAAGCAAAGATGATGATGGAAAGTGGAGAGTTACCATGAAAGTTCTGAGCCCTCTATACAGGAAGGCTTTGGGAGGAGTTAGCAAACCAAAGGAGAAGCAACAGAAAGAGGTAAGGTGTTACCAGTCTCCCAATGTCATAGTGAGATTTCAGGTGATCAGCTTATCCTAGAGGAGGCATGATAAATAAATGCCTTCCAAAAATTGGACAGAATGACAGATCATGCTGAAATAATGTACTCTTGATCTAAAGTCATATAGTTTATAACCTGTGAAATGCTTAGTCCGTTCTTAATTTCATTGAAAAGTAAGATTATATAAATCTAAGGAAGCAAAAAAAAAAAACCCAAAAAAGTTATCTCTGTTTAAATAGAAGACTGTTTAGGAGCTATCAGATATTCTTCATTTTATTAATAAGATGATATTGTCAGTGTCCACTTTGTCAGACCATATTAAAGACACAGGCTGCCGTGACTTCGGTCCTTTTAACTTTCCATTGGCTAAAATACCTTGTACTAGGTCCATGGCAGTCTTGGCCTTATACTCACCACCACTTTTGATTCTCCAGTTGCTGCTCAGTCATATCCTACAAGTTCAATAAACTGCTGCTTTCTGGTATTACTAGACAACTTGAAAAGTACATTAGCTTCCTGGTGACAAGAATACAGCATGTAGGTGCCCCAGCGTAGTATTTAATAGATGATACTTTGTTGTGAAAATCACAGTTTAGAGCAGGAAAGAAACTTAGAAATCATACAGTCCAGCCTCCTACTCTTATAGAAGAGGAAACTGGGGCCTAAGGAGAGAGAGGGTAACTTGCCTAAGGTAGAAGCAGAGTGGGGAAAAATATCAGAGCCATGAAGGGACATAGCGTTAGCAATTACAGTTTCTGGTGCAGCCCTCTCGTTTCACAGAGGGGGAAATTAGGGCCCAGAAAGTTGCAAGTGACTTTGCTCCAAGTCCACCTTCCCTGGAGAGCTGGTATTTAAACCCAGGTCCTCACACTGAATGAATAATGAATGAATTGTATTTATGTATGAAATTTTCTAAGATAAAGCCTGTTTCAATCAGTGACTCAATCTGACTTAGAAATTAGGAGAATGCTAAACAGATTGTTTCTTTGTAGCTAACGATGGAAGTTGATGGGAAGGTGGAGTCTATCATGAAGAGAACAGCTTTGGTGGCTAACACCTCCAACATGCCTGTGGCTGCTAGAGAAGCTTCTATTTACACTGGTGAGACCAATAACACATTCTTCATCTGTTCCAAAAAGATTTAATGCTAGGTCTTAACCTTACTTCTCTTTTTGATTTTTCTTTCATCTCTTTATAGCTAAACTCTATTAGTATGTTTTTTTTTTTAAAAAATGTATGAAATTTGAGCCATTCTTATTTTCCTCTGTGTCTGGTTCTGCTTACTAACATTTTTGGTTTATGGGCTTACACGTGTAACGCACAATGTTGGTGACAAATCAAAAGCCAAATGTCATGGTTCTCAGCAAATTGATAATTACTGTTTTTTGGGGGGGAGTTGTTAATCATTTAAAACAGGATTTCTTAAGTTAATATACTTAAGGCAAATTTTTTGACTACACTTGGTAGCCAGAAGGCATTTTTGCTATTCTAAAAAGCTATCAAAGTATCAAAATAAATATTAATGTGGTGAACATTTAAAGGAGATATAAATAACAGAGTAGCTAGCACTTGTTATTTTTTTGAGTTTTATGTTGAGACCTTCCCCAAAATATTTGTGGTTGTGTTATTTTTTTGAAAGTATCTAATTTGGTATACTTAATGTTAGAAAGAATGTTAATGTATATTTTAAATGTTTGTAGCTGAAATCTTTTTTGGTACATGTTCAGATAGCCTTTTTGAAAATGGCTGCATTGCATTTTTACTTCTATGTAATTGTTTGGTATTCAGCCACTAATTTACTTGAGATTTTTCTAGACTAATGTTTAATATTTTGGAAAAAACTTGTATTAACACTTGTCAGCTGTGGTAGATGTTTTTGTTCCTATCTAGTTTTAGATATTGAAATAATTCTTGAGAAATAAATAATTAATAATTTTATTGTGTCCCTTTCCTATTTAATTTGGAAGTGAAACAAAAATGACATCCGTTTGATGAGCTTTGGTTACCTTGTATTAAAAAATCTTAGGAATTTAACTACCTTAGGTTAAAAAATTCTGGAACTTAACTGCTGTATATACACCTTAACTGCCTTACATACATATACTTATATACAACAGTTCTAAGAAATTAACTTTCTTAAAATTTTATACTGTGTTATAGTAGGAAATATGAACCCATGGCCTACTGACTAGTTTTTATAGAAACCTTGCTGTTAAGCACATAACGTTGGAACATCTTGAGTGGTCTTGCCCTAAATTCAGAGGGCCCTTGGTCATTTAGCATGCTGCTAGGTGTGACATTACCAAATTATTTTCCAGAATATATTTCCTTGTTACTAGGAACCTACACTTTATACCATGTCAATTTTTGAAGTAATCCGTTTGAGAACATGCAAAAAGGATGTTTTAATTTTTAAGCTGAATCAGCTATAGGATATAATGGAGAGATTGGCAAAGGTCAAAGTCAGATGAGTCTGGTTTGATTTCTGACTCTGACACTAGCTTTGTGATACTGGCCAGTTCACTGTAAGTCAGTTTCCTCATCTATAAAATGGGAATAATAATAATAATATTTAACCATTTTGCGGGTTTTTTAAGGGGAAATCACTTTACCAGCTCCAAAGCATGCTATAAATGTGAGCTATTAGTGTTCAGAATTATGCCTTGTTTTCAACCTTCTGTTGAACATAGGAATTCTTGAAGGCTTTAATTTTTTTAGTGTTTATATAAGTAAATATAAAATGCAAGGATTAAAACTAAATGCTACTGAGCAAGATTTCAGTTGTTATATAATACAACCTATATGAATATATAAATTAGGACCAAGCATAGTCTTGGTATTCAAAAATGTGGTTACCAAATACAACCTCCCACACAGTGCAAAATTTTAGCATGTAAACTGACACACTAAGATCTTCCCCATGGAAAGGTGGTCTCTTAGATGATCTCTGAAGAAGTAGCAGATTTAAAAATTATACTGTAATTGGTGTCATTTCATATAAACTATCCTCCATGAGAGACTGCTGGCAGGAAAGAAGAGAAGATTTCTATAGCATCTGGTATGTGCCAGGCACTAAGTATTCTACAAATATTATCTTATTTGATCTTCATAGCAGCCCTGGGAGGTAGGTGCTATTATTATCCCCATTTTACAGTTGAGGAAACTGAAGCAGACAGGTTAAGTGACTTGCCCAAGGTCACACAGCTGGTAAGTATCTGAGGTTGGATTTGCACTCAGGTCTTCCTGACTCCAGGCCCAGTCCTCTAGCCACTGCACCACCTACCTGACTCTGGAAGTATTACATTTATCAGCGTACTCATTGTGGTAATAGAAGGATCATTGGATTATTTTTCAAGGACCTGACTCTGAAAATCACTAGGCATGTGACCCCGGGTAAGTCATTTTTAACTGGAGGGGTGTCACATATACAAAGTGTGGATCCTCTCTTCTCTGTTTAGGATCAGGATGGTTTTGAAAGTCCAACATGATGATATCTGTGAAAGTACTCCATCAGTTCTAAAGTGCTATACAGATAGAAGATGTTATTTTTTTTTAATTATCCGTGTTTCACAGATGGGAAAACTAAAACTCAGTAGTTGATTTGTCCATGGTCATACAGATAATGTATGACAAAGCCAGTGTCTTCTGACTCTTAGCACACTATTCTTTTGTTTGTTTGTTTTGTTTTTTGTTTTGTTTTGTTTTTTGGTTTTTTTTGGTGAGGCAGTCGGGGTTAAGTGACTTGCCTGCGGTCACACAGCTAGTGAGTGTCAAGTGTCTGAGGCTGGATTTGAACTCAGGTCCTCCTGACTCCAAGGCCGGAGCTCTATCCACTGTGCCACCTAGCTGCCCCTTACTCTTTCCATTAGTTTATAATCTCATCTAAGCATTTGAGTGTATGTAAATATCTGGAAGAGCAATTATTACATAGTAGAATTACCTCAATGAATGAGTCCCTGTGATGTGTAACAGTTAATACGTTTCTCATCAAGAGAAAAAAAATGTTGATATATAGACCAAATCCATTGAGCTATGTGGTACAAGGAATAGAACATTTGGTCTGCTGTCAGGAAGATCTGAATTCAAATATGGCCTCAGACACTTACTAGTTCTTTGATCTTGGGCAAGTAGTCACTTTACCTCTGTCTACCTCAGTTTCCTCAGCTGTAAATGAGGATAATGATAGCATCTCCCTCACAGGGTTGTAGTGATGATCAAATGAAATAGTACTTGTTAGCAGTAATGTGCCTGACGTATTGTAGATGCTTAATAAATTCCTTCCTAAATAAAAATCATTTCAGGCTCTCATTGAGATACTATAAAGAATGTGGAGAGTTTTTACCGTGTTCTTAATCTGTATTTGTTGCTTTAAAATTTTTGTACTCTTCTGAATAAAAAGACTTCGGTGGCATTTCATTAGTCTTATAACTTTTTCCCCCTTCCACCCCCAAATCCAGGAATTACTCTGTCTGAATATTTCCGTGACATGGGCTATAATGTCAGTATGATGGCTGACTCTACATCTCGATGGGCTGAAGCCCTTAGAGAAATCTCAGGTCGATTAGCTGAAATGCCTGCTGGTGAGTCATCATATTACTTTTTAGTGTAATCCAAACACTTTGGTGTATGTATGTGTTTCAGTTTTTAAAGAGACTGACCCTCTCTCCTGATTTTTGCAGACAGTGGTTATCCTGCATATCTTGGTGCCCGGTTAGCCTCTTTTTATGAGCGAGCTGGCCGAGTAAAATGTCTTGGAAACCCAGAAAGGGAAGGAAGTGTCAGCATTGTCGGAGCGTAAGTGTACAAATTCTGTTTTTCAAATGAAAGGAGGTTTTGTTTTTTGTTTTTGTTTTTTCAAATGGTCATTACATTTAAACGCTATGATGTCTTGTTACTGCATTGTGACATTTGGACTTGTTATATGAACTTTGTACAGATCATGCCACTAATTGCTGAAATAAAAATGTACTAAATTTATCAGCTCTTGGTTTTGTTTAAAATACTCAGTCTGGGGGCAGCTAGGTGGCACAGTGGATAGAGCACTGGCTCTGAAGTCAGGAGTACCTGAGTTCAAATCCTGGCCTCAGACACATAACACTCACTAGCTGTGTGACTGTGGGCAAGTCACTTAACCCCAATTGCCTCGCTAAAAAAAAATAAATGAAATAAAATAAAATAGAATACTCAGTCTTGACCATTTGGGGGCACGTAGTGTCCCATTCAATTTTTGTTTCATTCTTTTTTGACCTATGTCTTATAGTCTCACATACTTAAAACATAGTAGGTTATCTATAATTCTTTCCTGGATGCCCTTAGGGTAAAAATCATGGAAGATGATTATTACTGTCTTTTCATATATTTTGGATTCACCAACCTTTGTCCTATATTTGAGTTACTTTGTTACTCCTATCATTGAGTTACTATAAAGAATGTGAAGAGATTTCACCATGTTCTTAATCTGCAGTTGTTGCTTTAAAATTTTTGTACTCTTCTGAATAAAAGGACTTTGGCATTTCATTAGCTTTATAACTTTTTCCCCCTTCATTCCCGAGTAATCTTTGTCTTACTTAGGTAATTTTTTTCTCTTCAGAAAATAACATGCATACATATATGTACATATATCTCAGTAAAAATGTGTCAAATAATGTATACAATTATATGTAAAACCAATTTGTCAGTTGCCAAAGGAAAATATATAGCATTCATATGTAAAACCTTATCAAAATAATTACCATGAAATCTTAATTGCTCTATATCTTATTAGATCTTCTAACATTTACTTTTGTATGGTTGTAGTCTATGTTGTTTTCTTTCTGTTAATTCAACATGTCTTTCTGTATGTCTTTATTAGCTTTCATATTTGTCATTTTTATGGTGCAGTAATATTCCTCTACAGTGACACAGGACAATTGATCCATTCCCCAGTCATTGGACATATAAACTGTTTCTAGTTTTTCCAGAAAATAAAGCTATTATGAATATTTTGATACATCTTTTTTTTTTCCTTTTAATAACATTCTTATGATAAAATCCTAGTAGTCACTTCTCACAATGTTTCCATGTTGCTTTCTCTAAGTGTGTGTGAATCCCATGGATTTTTGTAATAACTTGTTTTTCTCTTTGGTTTTTCTGCTTAGTGTTTCTCCCCCTGGCGGTGACTTCTCCGATCCTGTCACATCTGCCACTCTTGGCATTGTTCAGGTATGTTCTTCTTTGGTAGAATCAACATTGGAATGTTTCCTTTGTGCTATTGACTTTAAGAATGTTATTCAAATTCGTCTGTAAAGCATGAACCTTAGTGAATAACCAGATTTACTCTAAATACTTTTCAGAAGCATTCCTTATGTTGGACATCACTAATATTCAGGATTAAATCTGGAGAGATGTGAGAGATGTGTGGCATAGTAGATAGACAGTCTTTCTATATTTAAACCAGTATAAGGTCTGTTTTTTCCCTTGTTACATGAGTCTATTGTGAAGGTTAGGCAAAAGTTAGGAAAATTATTGTTCTCACATAAAATATTTGTTTTAAAATTTGTATGTGCTATCCAAAGACCTTTCTAGTTGTATTTTATGAATATATGTAAAATGTTTTACAAATATTCATCCTTGGAGAATTGATTACCCCTATCAGATGGGCCTTTATTATTGCCTAAATATGATTGGACTGAGTTCAGTGTTTTCAGACAGGCAAGTGATGATGTTGTACAAATGTGACCATAATATACGATTTGCAATCTATAATGGAACCATTAACGTATGGTGGGACTCCATATATATAAATGAGTTGATTTTGACGTCTTTTTAAAAAATGGTTTAAACATTGTTTGTTCTTTTGGACAGGTGTTCTGGGGCTTAGATAAGAAACTGGCTCAGCGTAAGCACTTTCCTTCAGTAAACTGGCTGATCAGCTACAGCAAGTACATGCGTGCCTTGGATGAGTACTATGACAAGCATTTTACAGAGTTTGTACCTCTGAGGACCAAGGCTAAGGAGATCCTTCAGGAAGAAGAGGATCTGGCAGAGATTGTACAGCTCGTGGGGAAGGTGTGTTATTAACACCTACATTTAGAAAGTGATGAAATTTTGGTAGCAATGTTATAACAGGTGGGACTTATTTGTGTGATCTCATTCATCATTCACCTGCTACAGACTTCCACATGCCAGTTCACTTATTAATTCAGCACATAATTATTCAGTGCTTACCACTCTTCAAGGTGAGATGACTAGGTGTGAAACAAATATAAATAGCACGTGTTCTTTATAGTCTAATAATTAATATCACGCTGGCATGAGAGTCATGCTTTTTTCTGCTTGTGGGGAAGGAGAGGTGACAGGGAGAGGGGACTAGCAATAGGATTGCCAAAGAAGGTCATTGAATCCTTTTTTTTTTTTTTTAAGTACAAAAAAGAAAACAGAAAGACCAGAGGGAACTCAGACAAAGAGCAGTTTTGAAAATTACGTGTTGGATTTATTATATATTTAAATGGAAAAACGAGCTGTACATAGTAGAAGTTCATAATTTCATGTAGAATCTTCTATTTTTTATATAGAAATGCTTATTTTATTTGGTTTTTGTTAAGTTCAGAATAAAAATGAACCGAAATTATTCTTAGAAAATTAGGCACCTGCTATTTTAGTAAATTTTTTTTAAATTATGAAGAACAAAGTTGAAAGGAAAACTCAAGTGGGTAGACTGTCATATAGAAGCAGCAACAGACAGCAGCTTTCTTTGGAATAGGTGATTAAGAGAAGTAATCCATTTATTAACCTTCAAAAGGCTAATATGTCAGCTTTTTTTTTTTTTTTTTAGTAAGGCAGTTGGAGTTAAGTGACTTGCCCAGGGTCACACAGCTAGTAAGTGTCAAGTGTTTGGTCTGATGCCAGCTTTGAACTCAGGTCCTCCAGACTTCAGGGCTAGTGCTCTATCCACTGCGCCACCTAGCTGCCCCTGATATGTCAGCTTTTAAGGATAGTAAAATACTATATATGAAATATTTTTTTAAAAAATACTAAATTCCCTTCCACTTGGACTTTGTTTTGTGTGTGATACTACCTGTGCTCAAAGTACATCAGCACTTTTTTTTTTTTTTTTTTTTTTTTTTTTTTTTTTTTTTCATTTTAGTTGGAGACCACTGTTGTCATTATCACTACTTTTCAGACAAACCATAATTTGGAACTCTTATTTGGGTACCTTTAAGATCAAAAATTTCAGGTTCAAACAGTGTTTACTTAATAAATATGCCAAGATGAGAGAAGCATTTAGCAGTACTAAAGGGTCTTTTCAATCCAATCTTATGGCATTTATTGAGTGCCTAACTACATGTGTTGTCATATTAATAGCTGTGAAGATCCAGCTAATGTGATGTCTTTATTTACAGTTATCTGTTCTACAATTTGAAATATTGTGGGCCTTGTATTTTATAGGCTTCTTTAGCAGAAACAGATAAAATTACCTTGGAGGTAGCAAAACTTATCAAAGATGACTTCCTGCAGCAAAATGGATATACTCCTTATGACAAGTAAGCCATGGTGATTTTTAGTCTTTTGTTGTTGTTTTAGTACAGTGAGAGTCTTTCTGTTCATCGGTTACTGAGTGACCAGTGGTAGTGTATGCCATCATGGGGAGAGTAGAAAAAATACCTTCCTACTGTTTTAGCTCACATTTTTCTATTGCTCATTTGTCCAGCCATGACCCTCAGGACCCTAACGGCTCAGGTAATACTCTGTGAGGAGACATTTCACTGACTCAAAGATAATTTTGGAATCATTTATTGTTACCTCTCCCAAAGACTTTTCCTCACCATAAGCTTACCACCTGTCTCCCTTACTACAATTAAAGGTCTTTATTTTCACCTTCTCCACTCGTTAGCTATCCTATTTTGTGGCTCCTCACTTCCCCAAAAGTCTTGTTTCTTGTTCTTCTTCTTTACCAAATCTCTTTTGAGAGCTTCAAACCCCTTCCTCTCTGTATGCAAACGCATGAACACACTGTCGTGCACACACACACACACTCAACATTTCTAATTTTCATCTGTCATTATCTCTGCTGCAGCTTTGGCTTACCATGACCTTTTTTCCTTTCTAAGAGCTAAAGTCCTTAAATTTGTCTTCTCTAATTCCCTAATTATGTCCAAGTATAAAACTAAAGATAGCCATAGAAAAGTTGCTGGGCAAGCAAGTTTTATGTATAAAAGTTTCAGCACAAAAATATTAGAAAATCCAACGTATGACAGTGTGCACATGACCCATAGATGTCAGAATAGGTTGATGATATGAATACTTTATACTAATCAGTATGATATAGTTCCTCTCCCAGCATAGCCCATAGATGTGGATGTGGCCTTCTTATCCTGTATATTTTTTGTATTCCATAAAATTCCTGTCAGCCACATATTTATATCACATTTTGCAATGACACAAGTTGCCTTTTTGAAGCAGCTAGCCCATATTAGCCTATGGGAAGCTTGTACTTTTTTTAAAGCCTGAGCTGTTTGTTTGTTACATTAAGTCTTGTCCATCTATCTCAAGGGAGTCCTTACCACTCATTTATTATCATTTGAGTTACTTCTTAAACTGCAGAGCACCAGAACAAGCCCCCAGAGAGTAATTAAATTTTAGCAGTAATATTCCATCTGTCCTTCTATTTGATATCTGCAAATATGTTTCTACCATACTATGTAGGAGACAAAGGAAATTGATTCATCTGAGGTTTTTTTGCCATGAGAAAGCGTTACTCAAAATTCCCTCCTTTTTTCCTAATTCACCTCATCTTCTAACATCTTTTGTATTGTTTCATATTAAACTAATTTTAAGCCCAATATCTTGGGATTTAAATTTCTTAATCATGTTATTCCATTTGTCCTAGGTTCTGCCCATTTTACAAGACTGTAGGCATGCTCTCCAATATGATTGCTTTTTATGATATGGCACGCAGAGCTGTTGAAACGACTGCCCAGAGTGATAATAAAATCACATGGGCCATTATCCGAGAACATATGGGGGATATTCTCTATAAACTTTCCTCTATGAAATTCAAGGTAGGTAATATGGTATTGTTTAGAGTTTCCCCAGTATTCTTTAGTAGGAAATTTCTTTTTTTTTTGTCTTAAATACTAAATCCCAAGTCCTTAATTACTGTGTCTAAGACATGCAATTTGTTCCATATCCATATACCCAGGTTCTGGAAAGTAGACCAGGCCTAAAAATTACGCAGCAGTTGAAATTCCAGTTATCAAATTTTAAAATGTTTGTACAAATTTAACAATATGCTTCCCTTTTTGCCTTAGTCACTAGGAAACTAAGAATAGATTTGAGAGGCAAGAAAAAGAGAGTAAGTTAAAGAAGACGATACTTACTACCTGTGTGACCACAAGCAGGTCACTTGTGCTGTCTGTGCCCCTGGCAGCTCTCTTAAGATGAAGTACAGCTAAATTACTGATCTACCTCTGTAGAGAGGAGTTCCACACCCAGATCTCCTTGCATTGATGAAATCACAGATCTAAATTAAAAAACAACAAAAATAACAGTAGAATTAGCTTAAGTTTCCTCCCAAACTAACTTTAAACCCAGCATCTTGGGATTTAAATTTCTTAATCATGTTATTCCATCCTATGTTCTGCCCATTCTACAAGACTGTAGGCATGCTCTCCAATATGATATGACCCCATTACATAGTCTCTACTCCATTTTATACTATTACAACTGTTAAATTAATGCCTTTGCATATGTAAGTCTTGGATTAATAAATGAAAGAAATACATGGAGGGAGAGGGAGAAACATTTGAAACTCAGAAGCTTATGGAAGTGATTGTTGATAATTCAAAATAAATTAGCTTAAAAAATAAAAAAAGAAATACATGTAAATTACTAATAAGATTTCACATATAAGATCCTTTTCAAAATTATTTAGTCAATTCATTGATCTTATGCACTTCATCTCCAAAATTATTTTTAATAAGAATAACTCACGTTTACATATAGCCCCTTAAAGTTTATCAAGAGTTTTCCTTACAACAACCTAATGATGTAGGTTGGTATAACTATTAGATTCATTATGTAGATAAAGTGACTAAGGCTGTGAAAGGTAATCTGTCCATGGTCACATAACTAATAACTGTCTAGTTTTCTCCCCTTGCACCAAATTTCCTCCCAATTTATGTGTGTGGAATATCAGCCAACAGGTGTTTATTCTAGTGCTGTGCGTGCACTATCCTAAGTGTTTGAGATACAAAGACAAAAATGAACAGTCCCTGCCCTCAAAAGAGCTTACATTTTAATAGCAGAGATGATACGTGCATACATAAACTTATGTAAGACAGAAAGCAGGACAGGGTAGCCTTGATGAGAAGGCACTGGCAGCTGAGGAGACCCAGAAAGCCCTCCTGTAAAAGATTGCGTTTGAGTTGAGTCTCAAGGGCAAGCCCGAAATTTCGAGAGATGGGTGAGGAAGGATAGTGTTCCAGGCATAGGAAAGAGCCAGTGCAGAGGTATGAAGACTGGGTATGGGGACTTGTGGCTAAGTGGTCAAAAGCTTTAACTGCCAAACAGGACATAGATGTGATCTTAGAGGTAATATAGAGCCACTGTAGTGTTGATTGGAGATATATGACATGGTGAGAAATAGGGTTTAGGAAAATCAGGTTGGTGGCTGTTTAAAGGATGCTTTGGAGTGAAGAGAGGCATGAGGCAAGGAAATCAGTTAGGAAGCTGCTACAGTAATTTAGTTAAGGACCCCAATGTAGCTCTGTTTACTTATTTATTAATGATAGACAAAAACTGAAATAAAGATGAATTAATATTTGATCCTGGAGTTTTTTGAGTCCAGGACGGTCTAGTCTCATGATCACACCTGCACTTTTAGGTAAGTCAGCTGTGTGAAGGAAAGATTGGAGGGGAGAGAGATGTAGGTCAAGGAAACCAATGAGAAGACTTTTGTAGGTGTTATAATTAGGGCCTGAATGAGGGTGGTGACTATGTGAAGGGAGTAATGCAGGAGCTGCTTTGGAGATAAAATCTCCAAGACTTGGCAGTTCCCTGGATGTGTGCAGGGAGAAGCTGAGGATGACACAAAGGTTGTGGATTTGGGGGACTAGAAGGATCATGACACTCTTAATAGATATAGGGAAATTTATAGAAGATGGGTGAGTTTCAGGGAAAAGATTGTCATGAGATCTGTGATGATAATCACAATCCATCCATGTGTGTTCGTCCTGGGTAACTCACTGAGTTCCACCCCAAACAAAAAGGGATGGAGGGAGTAGAGTACTGAGGGGTCCTTGTCACAACTAGGGGAGTGGGGATGGGGTAGGGTAGAGTATAGGTACACTGGAAGCAGAAGGATTTTGCCTGCCTAGCTGCTGGTGTAGGCTCCTTGGTCACAGATAGATTATAGTTTCCCTGAGGACTGGAGCTTAAGGGTGAAGACTAGGAGGTTGTGCAGCCGCAGGAGGCCAGTAGCCGAAGTGGGTGGCATGTTGGGTATATCAGGTGATAATGATAAAAGGAGATGAGGTTTTTTCGGAGTTATTTCATTTAACAGAGGGACAAATGGGAAACTTTAGGTATTTTATTTGTTTTAACAAAGGGTGGAAAAGGGAGAAATTGATGAGTAATGGTAGTAATAGTGATACCAAAAAAGAGCATCAGTTAAATATTCTTTAAAAACAAAGAGGAGGTAGAAGGATATTCAGCAGGGAAACAAACAGGACAATTTTGTTTTCTTAAATTGAATATGTGTGTGTGTTTTTTAAAATGTCTAAGTCCAGAGTTACCTTTATAATCCTTTTTCTGTTCTTTGTGTGTTGAAATGGTCACATTGATGTTTAACGTTCATAATAAAATAATTATAATTCATCATAAAAACCAATCATGAAAAATAATGACAATATGTGGATTATATTAAATATGTAAATAAAATAATAATAAAATATAATTCATTAAGTTTCTGTTGTAAATCACTTTAAGCAACAATAAGTGGCATAATAGTTAACTGTTGCATTTTTGAATGATATTGTAGTTGACTAGCATCAACTGTTAAGTGCCTGCTATGTGCCAAATTGTACAAAAATAACAATTATGTAAAATAATGGATGATATATGGATAAGGGATGCAAAATGAGTATCTTTTCTCCTCTAGGCTGTAAACTCCTAGAGGACAAGTACTGTCCCTTATTCATCTTTGTGGCCCACTTAATGACTCACTCATCTTAGGTGCTCAGGAAATCTTGAGAGGGTGATACATGTAGCCTGAGGGTTGACCATCACCACCAACTGGATCAGGGTCTGGGGAGCAGGGAGTGAAGATTAGGTGGGTTTCTTAGAAGTAATGGATAGTCTAGTCATTCAACAGGGCAATGGTAAAGAAACAAGAAATTACATGATCTGTCAGGGGATATGATGATTAGTCTGGTTTGGCCAATATGTGAAGGGAAGTAGTATGAAACAAATCTGGAAGAGTGTTATCAGAGTGTGGGAGCTTTGAATGCCAAGCTAAGGAATTTAAATTTTAGTATGTGACACTAAACTTTTTTTTTTTTTTAATTTTAAATAATTCTTTTTAAACTCCTATTGTATAGTTCTAGATTACAGTCTTTTTTGGAGAGAGTCTGTTTTACAGACCCAGCAATGAATTATGCCATCTTTATATTTATTATTGCTTTTTTGGTGGATAGGCATTGGCACCCATTGTCCTCTACACCTGTAGTTAGTGATACTTTCCAGTAGTGTTGAGAATAAAACTTCATAATTTGCATGTATATAGTCAGAAGCCAAAACAAAAATAAGTCGTTTTTCTTTCTCTTTGGTTAGAACACATTTCCTTTTACGTATCTCACAGGCAGCCAAAAAGGGCACTGCATTTGATAATTATATGACTTTTGCTGACTTTATTCAAAGTTTTATTAAATACTTGTAACTTACAAAAAATACTAAGAAGAGAGTCTTCCAAGGTTATTTAAATAATTCATGCATCTTGTTTTCAGGATCCAGTAAAAGATGGTGAAGCTAAGATCAAGGCTGACTACGCTCAACTTCATGAAGATATGCAGAATGCATTCCGAAGCCTGGAAGACTAGAACTGTATTTCTTCTCTCCTCGTCTCCCTCAACCAGCTCATGTGTTCTTATCTCTTTAAATTCCACATCTCTTCCCCTTTTCTTCCTGATTGTGCATCATTGAGACCAGTACATTTGTGTGTGTGTGTGTGTGTGTGTGTATATGTGTAATCATTTGTTTTCCTGTTCATATTTGGTAGGTCTTACATAAAACAAACATTCCTTGGTTTCAGTGTTTGATGGGCCTCCCTGATTCTTTGTCTGAAGTGTCAAATATAATCACCAGGACTATATCTGGTACAAAGTGGGAATGGCTACACTAACATTAGCTTGGTTAGAGGATGATTTGATGACTTTCCCCCTTTCTCCTAATTTTTCCTTTTCCCCAAGTTACAGACAAGAGTAATACAGGTATTTTTTTTTTTAAAGCAGATGTTTTGGCACGAAAGGCCTTGCCCCTGTATCTTTTGACAGGGAGCCAGTACATGGAATGACTCATTGTTCTCTGTGGTGAGGGTGTTTGCAGCTTAGCATTTTGCTAGTTGCCTACTATGCAGAAAATTAGTGGTTTCCTTTTTTTTTTTTTTTTAGTAATGAGATTGATTAATATTGTTCTAATTATGGGTTGCTTCTACTAATAAAAATCAGGAATATTTGTAGAAAATTGTGGAGAACTACACTGTTTCTCCAATTGTGCCTAAAGTATGGTGAGTGTATTGAAAGTGCATATGGGGCTCAACAAAATATTTGAATCAGTACCAAAAAAGGGAGGGGTAGCCAGGTTGCCAGCTTAACATTAACATCATACTTTGAAAGCATGCTGTGTTTCTATAGGTAAATATATTGCATCAAGAACTGTTGTACTGCACTGATGTTGAATTTCTTTTAAAAGTGTGCTTCAAATGATCATCAGGGACATGTGCCACCCTTACTCCCTTTCTTTCCTTGACAACTATTTTAGAAGCTCTTCCAAGTTTTGTAGAGTATGTATGAGATGCAGGGAGAATGGTGGCTCGGTGGCTGTTTGGTACTGTTAAGGAAAAGTTTGACTGTAAAAATGCTACCCTGGCTCCTAGAATCATGTTTTTGGAATAATTACCTGTCCACCACATTGTGTGCATGTTTTAAAAAGAAAAGTATCTGTTTGCCAGTTTGTGAAAAATAACCTGTTCACGAGCATTTTCTTTCTCGTGATTGGTGATGCTGGCTCTGGTTTTTCCCATTACTGGCACAAGAGATTCCCCAGATTGTCTGTTTGTAGCCATAGCAACATAACTTCAAAGGTTCCCCTCCATTCTGTAGGGCTGATGGGAATAGTAGATTCTTGTGTTTGTTACTAATCCCTAAAGGTGTTGGTGACAATGGCCTTTACATTCCACTCTACAGAAATACTAAAAGTCATCTGGAAAAGGAGGTGGTTTCATCCTGTCTCTTAATGCAAATTTTAAAATGTGATCATTGTGGGGTACATAAGGAAGGAAAACCACAGTGTGACCCTGAGAGCAACAGTTTCCTGTTAACTATCACTTGACAAAAGTTCTGGCATTATTGCTTCTGAATTAATAGATTTTAGAAGGAAAGGGGGAGAGTTCTTTGAGGGGAGCACTTGTAGCTATCTCAAATAGTTGTAAGAGCCTAGATAACATAACGTATTTATTTTATGCCGTGATAGATTGATTTTCAGACAGTATCTTTTTGTTGGCCTATTAAGGGTGGGTGCAATCATTTGAAGTTATACTTGTAGTTTTGTTTATCCATAACAGATTGCATATTCTTGTGATGGTCTGCTGCTCAAGAAAGGTGTTCTTCCCATGAAACTTTTTTGAAACCATTTCAACATACTGCCAGATAAGAGAAATTATGCATTGGATTGTTGTTGACCTGTAGACCTCATGGTCCTGCTTAATCAGTTTGCTTCCAATGTGGCTTCCTACCCATTGGCACTAAGACCAACAGAAATTAAAAAAAGATTTTCCATACATCAAAAATTCTTCCTTATTCTACCATAAACCAACAGGCAAACTGAGATTGTGCCAGTAATCAGTGATCTGATGAAGAAGGAGTGACCAAGATTTTACTGTTGCCTGAACATCGTGTATGCATCTTTTAAGAATGTTGATGTATGAGTATGAGAAGATGTCATGGAAACCATGACCCTTCGTCTATGGTGTTCCTTCACCACTACCATGTTATAGAATTTCAGATTAGGGGGACTGATCTTATTTCTTTAATAGGGGTGTGGTAAACTTAAAATAATCTTTTAAAAAAAGATGATGCAGTTCTATATTTATTGTGCTGTACCTGGCCCAGATGGAGCCAGTTCAACCAGTTTAATTTGTATTTTTTTCCAGTGTTAAATCTCACATTGTGCCCATTAAAAAATTTCTTCCCCACCTCAGGAATGAGGCAAAAATATTGCCCATTTTCTCCTTGAGATTTCACTACCTTTATGTTACAAGTTGTGTATAATTGTTCAACTATGAGAGAATAAAAAGTGGATTTAAAGTAATCCTGGGTTTTCCTCTTTTTGTGGCCAAATCTACTAAAATAATACTATACAAAATGTTTAAATTTGTAGTCAATTTCTACTGATACTTTTGGAGTTAGCTTACAGGTTAACTCCTCTTTTCATCTTTTGTTGTAAGGAAATTCGAACACAACTTGCTCCTGATAGCTAAATATTTGAATGGTGATAGGGTCCCAAAACGACCCCTCTCCCTTCCAAAAAGAAAATTGTGTTCCTTTTAGTTTTAAAGAACAGCACCTAGACCCTTCCAAATCTCTAAATTTCTATTTCTAAAACTCTAAAAATCTCTAAATTTCAATCTCTAAAACTGCACTTAAATTCAAGAGGTCTATGAGACAAGTAAGAAGTAAAACCTTATAAGTTAGTTTACTTAAAAATAATTTAAGCTTACTTATAAGTAATAAGGAAGCATAGGAAATTACATGGATGTTTATTTAAACAGTATTTTGTTAATATCCTTCCAATTACCAAACACTTCTTGGAAGAAAAGCCCAAATTTCTCTAGAAAATAAACATTAAATAAAAACTCACAGGAAGGAATAGTAGGTCTCTGTAAAAGGCCCTAAACTTGGTCTATTGGAGCTTTGAAAATGACTTTGAGGATATTAGGTAATGTTTTGCCATAGAAGAGACCATCTCAATCTAAACCTGCTAAAAGGAAGCATCCAGTTCCCCAAAATAAAGTGATGAAATAGGTTAGAGCATGAAGTGCACAGTACTGTGACTTAAAAACACAGAACATGATTTCCGTAACAATTTCTGAGGAACCTAAAAAGTTGCTAAATAACTGAAAGACATTTTTTAACAAATGAAAAATCGAAAGAGTCTCTAGTGATTCTTGGGAAAGGAAAAACTTTTTTTTTTTTTTTTTAAACAAAGCAGGAGGTACAAAAGAAGCCAGGTTGTGGGATTTAATTTACTTGTAAGGAAAGTGACACCTGTAGAATCAGGTAACCTTAGAGCTAGGAGAGAACTTACGGAGCATGTAGCCCAGCACCCTCATTTTACAAACTTTACACAGAGGACCTAAAATGTTTAGTTACTTGTCCAAGGCTTCAGAGTTAGAACTAGAAGCAGATCTAGGTAAATTTAGGCAGCCAGGTGGCAGTGTGGACAGTGTTGGACCTGGAGTCAGGGAGATCTGTCCAAATATGGCCTCAGATTCTTTCTTGGTGACTCTGGGAAAGTCACTTAACCTCCATCAGCCTGTTTCCTCATCTGTTAAATGAGAATAATATCATCCACCTCCCAGAATTACGAGGAGAAAATGAAATCTTTATAAATTAATCACTTTGCAAGCCTTAAAGTGCTTTAATTATTAAACCTCTTAATTGCAAGCCCAATTGTCCTGACATTCATTTTCTCCTCCCTTAGCTTTTTTTTTTAATTAGAAATCAAAAAAATTCCTAGTCTGATAAAGTAAGAAACAGGCAATTTCCAAAGGAAATCCACCCTATGAACATCTGTGTGGGGAAAAAATATTCTAAGTCACTAATTGTTAAGAGAAATGCAGATTAAAGCAATTCTAAGGTTCCACCTTACATCTATCTGATTGAAAACAATGACAAAGAAAATGACAGCTGTGGGAAAATGGGCACACCATAAGGCTGGTGGAACTATGGATTGGTCTAGCAGTTCTGGACAACAGTTTGGAGCTATGTCCAAAAACAATCACTAAACTGTGTGTGCCCTTCAACCCAGGAATACCGCCAATAGTGCTATATCCCAAAGAGATCTAAGAAAGAGGAAGAGGTTCCACATATACAAAATAATTTATAGTAGCAAAGAACTAGAAATGAAGGGGGTGCTAATCAGTTGGAGTATGGCCTAATAAATTATGGCATATGAATATAATGGAATACTTACGTAATTACTATAAGAATTGACAAGGTTTCAGGGAAGCCTGAAAAGACTTGTATGATGAGCTGCTGCAGAGTGTAGTAAGCAGAACTAGGAGAACAATTTCTACAACATTGTTGCAACAGCAACAATACTTGAATGCCTTAAGAACTCTGATCAAAGTAATGACCAGCATGATTCCAGAAGATTGATGATGAAATATGCTGCCCATCTCCTGAGATAGAGGTGATGCAGTCAAGATGCACGAGACATGTTTTTGGATACGCCTAATGCAGGAATTTCTTTCAGTTGATGTGCATTTTTGTTTTTATTTTTTTCTTTGGGGAAGGGGAGATAGGACAGAAAATAAAATGTTCATAAAAAAAGAAACTTCAATTTTAAAAAAATAAGACAAACTAAAGAAATTTTGATAAGAACTAAGGCCAGTTTTTTTATACTGGCTAGGTAAGAAAGCCCAGAGTGTCACAAATCATTCCCTCTGAAAAAGGTGAGAGTTAAGTGCGAAACTGCCAAGAAGCTGAGACCAAGTGAAGGGCAGGGTGATCTATAGATTACTCTTCTCTACAAACATGCCCTAGTCTCATAAATTTAAAAGATACATAATTTAATCACTGTGGATACTCTATCCAATGACAGATTGTAATCGCAATGTGACTTAGAAGATTTTCTTCAAAGTTGCTGTGGCTGAAAAATTAACCACGTTAAGCCAACCTGTTAATGAGCTCCAAACTTGTCCAGGAAGTGACAAATAAACAGTCCATCACTGGGCCCATACTCAAAAGTCTTCTAACTTAGTAGTGCCTTGCAATGAGAAGCCAGGGTCCCCTCGACGCCGTGATGAAGCATGGAGTAGATCTTTAGTGGAGGTCCAAAGAGAAAACGGTAGTGTAGAGAAGGAGCAGTGCAGTAGAAGACAAGTCAACCTAGGCTCAAGTCCTTCCTCAAAGTAGGTCATTGGTGATGTGGTTTCACCTCTGTGGAACTCAGTGTCCTCCGTAAGAGTTAAACTGAATGATCATCGAAATACCCTCCAACATAAAACCTGTTGGGAAAGATGCCTATATGTAAACACAGGATTTCTGTGATTTTAAAGGAGAGCTTATCTAGTTTGTTTTGTTGTTGTTGTTGTTGTCTTTAGTGCGCTGAAGAATGTGATAATTCCTATAGTTTGAACACATCCTACCATCCAATTATTGGAAGGAAATAGCAACCACAACAAAAACCCCAAAGACGGACTCAGATTGAAGGCTCAGTTTGTACCTGTCAGTCTGTGCAACAAACCCTGAATAGACATTTCAGACAGCCCCATTACTAGAGCAAGACTGACCTACATAGATGTCTCAATTCAGAAACTGGCTCTTAAAGGGTTCACAGGTGGCTGTCAGTTTTAAGTTACATATTTAATAAAATTAGCACTCCATAAATAGCATGATGATATACTTAGAGAATCAACTAAAAAACTAGTTAAAATAATTAACAACTTTAGCAAAGTTGCAGGATGTAAAATAAACCCACATAAATCATCAGCACTTCTACTCTAAAGTCTTCTGTTATAAAGTCCAGCAGGAAGAGACAGAATTGGAAATTTCCTAATATAATAGAAATCCCATAATATAAAATATTTAGGAGTCTACCTACCAAGACAAATCCAGGAATTGTACAAACAATTACAAAATACTTTTCACACAATAAAGACAGATCTAAACGATTAGAGAAATATTAATTGCTCATGGGTAGGTCAAGCCAATTCTACTGAAATTAATTTACTTGTTTAGTGTCATACCAATTAAACTATCAAAAAATTATAGAGTTAGAAAAAATAACAATTCATCTGGAAGAATAAAAGATCAAGAATTTCAAGGGAATTGATGAAAAAATGCCAAAGAATTCAGCCTAGCAGTACGATATTTCACAGTGTATTACAAAGTGGTAATCGTGAAATCTGGTACTGGCTAACAAATAGAGAGGTAGATCAGAGGAAGAAATTAGGTACACAAAACACAGTAGTGAATGACCTTAATCATCTAGTATTTGACAAACCCGAAGATCCAAGATTTCTGGACAAGAATTCACTATTCCACAAAAATCGATGGGAGAACTGGAAAGCACTTTGGCAGAAACTAGGTATAGACCAACATCCCATACTGTATACCAAGTTAAGAGCAGAAACTAGGTATAGACCAACATCCCATACTGTATACCAAGTTAAGGGCAAAATGGGTACATGATTTAGACATAATGGGTAATATCATATGCAAATTAGTACAAGGAAAAATTTACATGTCAAATCTATGGATAAGAGAAGAATTTATGACCCAACAAGAGATAGGATCACAAGAAGTAAAGTTGATCATTTTGATTACATTAAATTAAAAAGGTTTTACACAAACAAAACCAATGCAGCCAAAATTAGAAGGAAAGCAGAAAACTGGGGGGAAATTTTTACAGCAAGTTTCTCTGATAAAGGCCTCATTTCTCAAATTTGGCCAGAGAACTGGGCCAAATTTATAAAAATATGAGTCATTCCTCAGCTGATAAATGGTCAAAGGATATGAACAGAATTTTCAGAAGAAATCAAAGCTATCATCACATGAAAAAAAGCTATAAATCATTATTTATGAGACAAATGCAAATTTAAAACCCCTGAGGTACTACCTCACACCTATCAGATTGGCTAATATGACAGAAAAGGAAAATGATAAATGTTGAAGGGGATATGGAAAAACTGCGACACTAATGCATTGTTGGTGGAGTTGTGAACTGGCCTAACCATTCAGGAGTATAATTTGGAACTATGCCCAAAGGGATATAAAATTGTGCATACCATTTGACCCAGCAATACCACTACTAAGTCTGTGTCCCAACAAGATCAAAGAAAAGGGAAAACATGTACAAAAATATTTCTTTTTGTGGTGGCAAAGAATTGGAAATTGAGGGGATGCTCATCAATTGGGAAATGGCTAAACAAGTTGTGGGTATGATCATGATGAAATACTATTATGCTATAAAAAATAATGAGCAGGATGATTGCAAAGAAACCTGAGAAGACTTATATGAACTAATGCAAAATGATGTGAACAAAACCGGGATACATAGTAACAGCAATGTTCTTTTTTTCTTTTTTTGATTATCCATCTTTATTTACCAGATTTGTATCCAGATAATATTTGGATGTTTCCAAAAGTAAAATCCACCTTCAAAGAACAAACATCTGCCACAATTTAAGGCATTGCCTTTCATGCAATATCCCCTCCAAACCATCTTCTACACAGACACTAAGACCTGACTTTGTATTTTCATATTGTAAATGTATTTTGTGCATAGATTTATTTTCTTATAGATAGATCTGGGCATATCAAGGACACTTCAAAATACTTCAATAGCTTCCTGTTGCCCATTGTTATATGTTATCATTAGAATTTAAGGCCTTTCACATTCTGGCATCCCACAACCCATCTAGTCTTATGCTATCGGAGTGGGAGAGGCATTTATTCAATACTTTTTTTTTTTAGTTGCAACAGCAATATTCAAAAGATGATCAATTGTGACTTAGCTATTCTAATCAATAAAATGATCCAAGACAATTCCAAAGGACTTATCATGAGAAAATGCTATCTACCTCCAAAGAGAAAATTGATGGAGTCTGAGTGCATATTTCAGAATAAATTTTATTTTCTTTTTCTTCCTTTTTTTTTGCAACATGGCTAATATGGAAATATGTGTATAACTGACATCATATTTCTTGCCTTATCAATGGATGGAGTAGGGGCAAGAGAGAGGGAGAGAATTTGGAATTCAATTTTTTTAAAATGAATGTTAAAAATAAATTTATTTATTTAAAAAAATAAAAACTAGGTGCAGCTAGGTGGCGCAGTGGATAGAGCACTGGCCCTGAAGCCAGGAGGACCTGAGTTCAAATCTGGCCTCAGACCAAATACTTGACACTTACTAGCTGTGTGACCCTGGGCAAGTCACTTAACCCCAATTGCCTAAAAGAAAAAAAAAAGAAAAAAGTAAAAAAATAAAAACTAGGCACAACTTGTTAGTTGGATGTAATTTCCAAAGATACCACAAGTGGATTAACATCACTGAATATTGATCTAATTATGGCTGATTCAATAAAGATATCAAATAGAAAAAAATACATATACAATATTTGCATTGTTAGATAATGTGAATGTTGTCACAGCTTTGATCATTTTGAGACCTCCCAGGGTTGGCCCTTACTTTGTAAAGAATTAGATTTAGATTTACTTTGTAAATCACATATCTTCCCACTGGATTAGTCCTAAAAATATGCCAGGTTTGTCATTATGTCAAAAAGCATAGTTTTTCCCTCTTCCTTTGTTCTGAAGATTGCTTTCCAAGAAACATACATTGTATGGACTAATTATATTAATAACTTTATAAGCATATTGCACTTAGCAGCTTTTGCCAGGATTTTATTAAATGTATTCTAGTTTGTCATTCCTGCCTGAATGGGTCAGGGGCTTCTTGACTGCACCTTCCTCTTTACCTGGATTCTACAGCTAACCCAGCATCCTAAAGCACAGGTATTTTATGCCTACTTGTCACCCTTAGGGTGCTTGAAAAATGTAATGTCTGCTAGAGCAGTTTGTTTTTATTGTTTGTTCCTGGATTTAAAAAGTATGCTCAATCTGTCATAATTTCTTGGTTTAGGATGTATTTTGATTGTTACCTAGTTATATATAGCCTGCATGTTGTTGCAATTCCTAGATTCTTCTACACCTGGCACTTTATTGCTTTACAAAAACTAAATTATTTCTTTGTATAATATTGCCATTGATGATTTTTAATTTTTTTAAATTCATTTTGAACTTAAATGCAAAAAACAAAAAGGAGAATATTTCCATGTACACAGCATAACATAAAAAGAGAATTCAACATACAAACAAGAATTTTCATTTCACACTGTTTACTTTTTTTTGGGAAAACTATGTAATAAATACTACACATCATTTTCAAAGCTACCCTGCTTTTCTGTACTTCCTTCTAAGTTTTCTTTTGGTCTTTTCTGTGTCCTTTTTTTTTTTCCGCCCCTCTCTCCCCATCCACCCTAGAGAGGGCTACCATTAGACATAAAAATGTATATATATGTAAAACTATGCTGTATATAGTTCTGTTTATCAGTTCTTTCTCTGGATGTGGATAGCATCTTCCTTCACAAGTCCTTTGTAGTTGATTTGAGTATTTGTAAGGCTCAAAATGGCTTACTTGTTCAAAGTTGTTCTAAGAGTAATATTGCCTTTACTGTGTACCACGTTTTCTTAGTTCTACTCATTTCACTCTTCATTATTTCATGTAAGTCTTTCCATGTTTTTTCTAAAATCAACCTGTTCATCATTTCTTATAGCACAGTAGTATTCCATCACAATTATATACCACAACTTGTTTAGCCATTCCCCAATTGAGGGGAATTGCCTTAATTTACAGTTCCTGGCTACCACAAAGAGAATTGCTCTAAATATTTGAGAACATAAATTATTTTCCTTTTCCCCTAATCACCTTGGGAAACAGACCTAATAGTGGTTTTGCTAAGTCAAAGGGTTTATACAGTTTTATAATTCTTTGGGGATAATTCCAGATTGTACTCCAAAATGATTGGATCAGTTCATAGTTTCAACAACAGTGAATTAGTGTTCCATTTTTTCCACATCCCCTCTAACATTTGTGGCTTCTCCTTCTGTCATTTTAGCCAGTCTGATAGGTGTAAGATGATATCTCAAAGTTGTTTTAATTTGCATTTCTTTAATCAATAGTGATTTAGAGCATGTTTTATATAACTACATATAGTTTTGATTTCTTCATTAAAAAATTGCCTGGTCATATCTTTTGACCATTTATCAATTGGGGAATGGCTTGTATTCTTATAAACTTGACAATATTTGAGATATATGTCCTTTATCTGAGAAACTGTCCATAAAAATTTTCTACCAGCTTTAAAGATTTTATGCCATAATATATGGTCAATTTTTGTAAAAGTACATGTACTGCTGAGAAAAAAAAAATGTATTCATTTCTATTCCCATTCAATTCTCTCCAGATATATATCATATTTAGCTTGTTTAAGATTCTATTCACCTCCTTAACTTCTTTCTTATTTATTTTTTGTATAAATTTATCTAGTTCTGAGAGGGGAAGGTTAAAGTCCCCCACTACTGTAGTATTACTATCTATTTCCACCTGTGATTCATTTAACTTTTTCTTTAAAAGTTTAAGTGCTATAGCATTTCATGTATATAGGTTTAGTACTAATATCACTTCATTTTCTATGATACCTTTGATCATAGTGTAGTTACTCTGTTTATTTCTTTTAATTAAATCTATTGTAGCTTTAACTTTGATATCATGATTGCTACCCCTGCTTTTTTTTTTACCTCAGCTGACGCATAATAAATTCTGCTCTAGCCCTTTACTTTAACTTGTGTATATCTCTCATTTTTAAGTTTTCCTCACAAACAACATGTTGTCAGATTCTGATTTTTAACCCATTCTGCTTTCTGTGTCTTTTTTATGGGTGAGTTTATCTCATTCACATTCAAAGTTATAATTACTAGTTGTGTATTTCCTTCCATCCCATTTCTTGTCTTTATCATCCTTCTCACTGTCTTTTTACCCTATCCCTTCTCACACACTCTACCTTCCTAATCTGCACCCTTTTTAAGAATCCCTCCCTTATCCTCTCCCAACCTCCTACTTCTTGATCTATACACTCTTCTAAAAGTTCCTCCCTTATTTCGTCCTCTTACCCTCCTATTTCTTTATGAATTTAGAAGACTTTTAAACATTCCCTCTTTAACCCAGTTTCAATGAGAATAAGGTCCCAGCACTACCAGCCCTCCACCCCCACCTGCTTCCACTGTAACAGTTCCTCCAACCAGGCCTCATATGCATGAGATAATTGCTTCATTTTACTCCTCTGTACCCAATTTTATTTTTCAGAATCATCCCGTCTTACTCAACTCAACTCCAAGCCTTCTATCTATGTATACTCTTTCAAACTACCAAAGCAATGACAACATTCTTAAAGGTACAGATGACATTTTCCCATATAAGAAGTAAAAAGTCTGACCTTATTGAGTCCCTTATAATTGGTCTTTAATGTTTATCTTATGTTTCTCCTAGAACTTATACGTCAAATTTCCTGCTGAGTTTTGCTCTTTTTGTCAAAAATACCTGAAAGTCTTTCAATTCATTAAACATCTAGTTTTTTGTTTGTTTGTTTTGTTTCTTTCCTGCTCATTATTATATTCAGCTTTGCTGAGCAAGTTACTCTTGGTTGCCAACACAGTTCCTTTGCTCTTTAAAATATAACATTCCAAGCCCTTCAGCTGCTAGATCTTGTGTTGCCCCAATTGGAGCTCCGCAGCATTTAATTTTTTTTTCTTATCGCTTATAGTATTGTCTCCTTAACCTGGGAGATTCTAAATTGGCTATGATGTTTCTATGATTTTTCATCTTGGGATCTCTTTGAGGCGCTGATTGATACATTTTTTTCTATTTCTATTTTACCCTCTGATTCTAGAACTTCAGAGCAATTTTCCTTAATGATTTCTTACAATATTGTATCTAGACTTTTTTTTTCATACCTTTCAGGTTGTCCAATGATTCTTGTATTGTGTCTCCTTGATCGTTCTTTTTCTAGTTAGATATTTCATATTTTCTTCTATTTTTTTCATTCTTTTGATTTTTGTTTTATTATTAGGGTGTAAGGTGTGTTCAGAGAAGACTAGTACCTCTGGTGAGAGGGCTGCTTTCCACCTTCGGTGTCCATCTGATACACCCAACTCTCACCTGTGGCTCTAAGAAGCTGTAGCATGCCCAGTGATCACATCCTGGTAAACCTTTCTGGCAAATGGGCTAAAGTAGATTGAGGGTAACCAAAGGGCCTCAGACCCTTCTGTAAGTTAGGGGGAAGGCTACCCCAAGCACGTGAAGATATCCTCAGTGGAATGGGGGGATGAGAACAATTTGTTCCAATTGCCAGGAAGGTGACTGAAGCAGGTACTGTGGAGTGCTTAGAGCTTGGTTAAACAGACATCAAAGACTCCAAGGGCATGCACTGCAACCTGAGCCATCACCAATTGTCTTGGTTTTATCTTGCCACTGGACTGTGATGGTTCTGGAAGAAAGAGTGAGGCCCACGACTTCACACAATTCTGCCTCACTTAAATCCAATTACCCATGAATCAAAGATATCACCCATATCATTTTGCTATTTTTACCTATCTCAGAGTCCTGTGGTAACAGGCAAGTAACAAAGCAACAGGTGCAGATACACTGAGAACTGTAGTCACGACCCTGCACATAGGTGGCCCGGGCCACAGGGTCTTCTTTTCATTAGAAGCAGCAATGGGATTCTGCAACCCCTTGGGTATCTGAGTAGCCTTTTAAGGACCACACTGCTCACCTCCTGGTGTGAGGAAGGGGCGAGAAAAGGTGCCCTAAAATTGTCTGCTTACCTAACCTGGCCTGCTTACTGTGGCAGGAGGGGATCCCACCCTGTGATCAAAACACAAAAAAATGTACAAAAACTTCTGTAAGGTGATTCTACTCACTATCAGTACATGGAATGTGAACATGTTTATGGACAACACAACATCCAGTAGACCTGAAAGACAAACAAGTCTTGTTGCAAGGGAACTCAACAGATGAATAAGTGGTATATGAATGTAATGGAATACTATTGTTCCATAAGAAGTGGTAAGCAGGTAGACTTCAGAAAAACCTGGAAAGACTTGCATGAACTGATACGGAGTGAAGTGAGCAGAACCAGGAGAACACTGTACACAATAACAGCAACATTGTGAGATGACTGACTTTGTTGGACTTAGGTCTTCTAAGCAACGCAAGGATCTAAGACAATTCCAAAAAAAAATAATGGAAAATGCTATCCATGTCCAAAGAAAGAACTATGGAGTCTGAATGCAGATCAAAATATACTATTTTCTCTTTCTTTTGTTGTTTTTTCTTTCTCATGGTTTTTCCCTTTTGTTCTGATTCTTTTTTCACAACATGACTAATGTGGAAATATATTTAATATGATCACACATGTATAGCCTATATCAGATTGCATGCCATCTTGGGGATGTGGGAATGGAGGGAGGGGGGAAAATGTAGAACTCAAAATCTTATAAAAGCAAATGTTGAAAACTAAAAGTAAACTAATTAATTAAAAACTTAAACATTAAATTTTTTTAAAAAGACAAAAAGAGAGAGAGACAGAGAACTCAGCAGATAGCATATCCAAATAGCAGCCCTGAGTAAAACAAGGCTGTCAAATGAAGGCCAGCTTACCAAAGTCAGAGCTGGATACATGTTTTTTCTGAAGTGACCACAATAAAGGGGAGCACCATGAAGCTGGTGTAGGTTTTGCAATCAAAACTAATCTAATCAACAAGTTTGTATGCCTACCAAAAGGAGTTAATGACAGACTCATGACACTTGCTGGAAAGTGCCATGGCCCCATCATCAATGCATATGCTCCCACCATGATGAACCCTAATCAGGTCAAAGAAAAATTTTATGAAGACCTGGAGACCCTCATCATCAATGTGCTGAAAGAAGACAAGCCTATGATTCTGAGTGACTTTAATGTCAGAGTAGGCACAGACTACCAGACATGGCAGGGAATCCATGGAGGGAATGGAGTTGAATACAGCAACAGCAATGGTCATTTAACTACCGAAGATTTGTGCCTTTCATGACCTTCTCATTACCAACACTGTCTTGTTTACCTAAATGTAATAAAACTTTGTGGATGTACCCTTGCAGCAAATATTGGCATTTAATAGACTATGTTATTGTAAGAAGAAGGACAGGCAGGATGTGAAAGTGACAAAGGCAATGTGTGGTGCAGAGTGCTGAACTGAGCACAGACTTACTCTCTCCAAGATAAATATTCATATTCAACAAAAGCAGCATCCCCAAAGAAAGCTGACCACCAGAAGATTTAATGTCAACAGATTAGAGCACTTCTCTGAGTGGGAACAGTTTGTTGCTAACTTGGAAGGAAAGTTGAGCCAATATACTGTTGGCAACAGTGGAGCAGAAAAAGAATGGGCAGCTTTCAGAGATTTGGTGTATAGCACTGCATTTACTCATCTGTGTCAGAACAATCGCAAGCATCAAGATTGGTTTGACAGAAAGGATAAGGAAATTCAGAAGCTGCTAAATGAAAAACGAGAACTCCACAGGGTTTACCAGTAGGATGGTTCATCCTCTAAGAAGGTAGTGTTTCACTTCATCAAAAGTAAAGTGCAAGCGAAGCTTAGAGAAATGCAGGATTCTTGGCTCAGTAAGAAGGCAGATGAAATTCAGTTTTACACTGATCGTAACAATCCAAAGCACTTTTGTGATGCCTTTAAGATTATTTATGGCATATAGACATATAAGATGCATCTCAACTACTCAGTGCTGATGGAGCCACATTGATTAGTGGCAAAGATATGATCCTGGAGAGATAGTGTTTTTAACAGACCATCATCAATCAATGCTGAATCCATTGACCATATATCTCAGGTTGAAGCCAATCCCTCTCTAATCAAGTTTCCAACTGAAGAAGAGGTTTTGAATGCCATTAAGCTCCTCTTGAGTGGCAAAGCACCTGGAGCTGAGTCTATTCCAGCCAAGATTTACAACCAGGAGGTCCACTGCTCCTGGAAAAGCTGAATGAAATTCTCTGGGTTATATGGCAAGAGGAGGGTATCCCCCAGGAGTTCAAGAATGACTCCACTGTCCATCTCTATAAAGGTAAAGAAAATAGATTGTCTTGTGACAATCACAGAGGGGTCTCTCTCTCTCTCTTAGTCATTGCGGGCAAGATTCTTGATAGAGTCCTCCTTAATTAGCTGATTCTTCATGTGGAAGATGATCATCAATTTGAGAGCTAGTATGGCTTCAGAAAGGGCCTACTAATGGTTGATACGGTGTTTGCTGTCCAACAACTTAAAGAAATGTAAGGAACAGAACAGAGGTCTGTATACAGTGTTCACTGATCTGACCAAGGCCTTTGATACTGTCAGTCATGAGGGCTTATGGAATATTATGTCAAAGTTTGGTTGCCCAGAGTTCATTGTATTGTACATCAATTTCACGATGGCATGCTTGCCCAAGTTTTGGATAATGGGGTATGGACTGGATAATGGATAATTCTCCAGTCACTAATGAAATGAAGCATGACTGTGTGCTTGTTTTCATGCTTTTTTAGTATGATGGGGTTTTTTTTAATTAATTAATTTATTTTTAGTTTTCAACATCTTCAACCATAACTTCCACAAGATTTTGAGTTCCAAATTTTCTCCCCAAATCATCCCTCCCCCCACCCCAGGATGGGGTGCATTCTGAGTACCCCTTCTCCTAATCTGCCATCTCTTCTATCTCTCCGCCCCTTCTCTTATCCCCTTCCCCTTCAATCTTCCTGTAGGGCAGGATAGATTTCTATACCCTATTTCCCATATATCTTATTTCCCAGTTGCATGTGAAAACAATTTTTTTTAACTTTTGTTTTTAAAATTTGGGGTTCCAAATTTTCTCCCTTCCTCCTTCCCCACCCATCCTCATTGAGAAGGCAAGCAACTTGATACAGGTTATACATGTATAGTCATGCAAAACACTTCCATAGTAGTCATGTTGTAAAAAACTAAGTATATTTCCCTTCATCCTATCCCACTCCCCATTTATTCTATTCTCTCTTTTGACCCTGTCCCTCCTTAGAAGTGTTTTTTAGCATGATGTTTTCAGAAATGTTGTCATATACCTTCAACGAGGACGAATGTGATGTCAAGGTCAGTTACTGCACTGATGGTAAATTATTGAACTTGAAAAGGCTACAAGCCAAGATTAAAGTGGAGGGAGAGTTGGCGCATGATTTGTTTGTTTGCAGATTATTATGCACTCAATGCAACCTCTGAAACTGAGGTTCAACAGAATATGGATCAATTCTCTGCTGCTTGTGCTAATGTTGGCCTAACAATTTACCCCAAGAAAACACAGGTTTCCACCAGCCAGCACAGCACCATCCATATGTGGAACCATTAGTTACAGCAAATGGAGGAATTGTGAATATTGTGGATAAGTTCACTTACTTTGGCAATATACTTTCCAGGGCTGTACACATAGATGATTAGGTTGACACATAAATTGCAAGAACTACCTCATTGTTTGGGAGGCTCTGAAGGAAAATATGGGAAAGCAAAGGTATTAGACTGCCTACTAAACTTAAGGTCTATAGGGCTGTTGTGCTGACCTCATTGTTGTATGCTTGTGAACCCTGGGCAGTCTACCAGCACCATTCTAGAAAACTGAATGGCTTCCATTTGAATTGTCTTAGGAAGATTCTGAAGATTACCTGTCAGGACAAGGTATTGGCCACTGAGGTCCTTTCTCGAACTTCTAAGCATTCAAACTTTACAGAAAACTAATGCAAGGCAGGCACTCATATGGTGGTCAGAAAAAGCAATACAAGGACACCCTCAAGGTCCCTCTGAAGAACTTTGGGATCTATTGTGTGACATGGGAGATGCTGGCAAAGGACCTCACAGCATAGTTTGTGAGAATCAAAGAAGGCACTGTGCCCTATGAGTGAAGGAGAATTGCAGTAGCTCAAAAGGAACGTGAGATGAGGGGCAGCTAGGTGGTGCAGTGGATAGAGCTCCAGCTTTGGAGTTGGGAGGACTTGAATTCAAATCCAACCTGAGACACTTGACATTTGCTAGCTGTGTGACCCTGGGCAAGTCACTTAACCTTGATTGCCTCACCCCCCCCAAAAAAATGTGAGATGCACAAATTTAGAGACATCTCCACTTCAAATGTTCATTTGGACTATTTGTGCCCAACATGTAGTAAAGGATGTCAAGCTCATATTGGTCTAATCAGCCACAGTAGAGCACACTATACCTTGACTCCAACATAGTGATATCATTTTGGTCCTCTTTGAAAATGAAGGACAATAACCATTATTTCTTAGTGTCTTATAATGTCACTAACTTCCCATTGTACAGTTCTTTTTAAGGAGTTATTTTCTTCCTTAAGTTTTTTTATCTTTACCTTTTTTTCCAGTTGGTTGACTTTTTTTTCATAATTTTCTTGGATTGCTTTTTTTTTTCCAATTTTTTCCTCAACCTCTCTTACTTGATTTTTTAAAGTCCTTTTTAAGCTCTGCCAAGAACTCTTTTTGGGCTTGTGACCATTTGACATTTTTCTTTAAAGTAGGAGTGGCTTTTTAAACTTCACTTTAATTTCTTTATCCCCATAGTAGGCATCAATGGTCACATTCTTTCTCCTTTGCGTATTCATTATTTTTTTTTAGTGATTTATTGCTATAGTAAGGTTCTAATCCTGAGGGGGGTTTGTTTGTGTCTCTGTGTGTGTGTGTGTGTGTGTGTGTGTGTGTGTGTGTGTGTGTGAGACAGAGAGAGAGAGAGATAGGGAGAGAGAGAGAGGAAGGGAGAGAGAGAGAATCCTCAGGTCTCAAATTTTTCATACTGTTGTTTTCTAAGCACTGTCTGGGGGCCAACCTTGGGCATTCCTCTCTGTCCCTGAGCCACAGCTAGAGTCCCTAGTCATGTTGTCACTGCAAATGATCTTGCTCCCTGCAGACTCTTCCATGGGTGCAAATTTCAGCTCACCCCTCTGCCCTGGAACCAAAGTGAGGGACTCAGCTCTGCTGCAAGTGTCCACAGCCAGCAGCATCCCCATCTCTGCTACTGCACTCACCAGGCCTGAGATCACTGTCTGACCTCCACACTGTCAATGAGGTGAAAGTTCCTGAAGCAGAGGATGCTATTGGACCCAATTGCCCCCAGGGCTAGCTGTTTGTGGATTCAGCTGAGTCTGCCTAGAGGCGTTTGTGCTTCAATAGGGCCAAACCTCAGCTCCTAGAGGTTGGGTCTTTCTCCAGTTACCTTAGGAGGACAGTTGCTTTACTCTGACTTTTAATTATTTCTGCCATTCTAGGTTCACTCTGAGGTGATGCTTTGTCTTGTTTGTGGGGGAAGTTTGGAGATCCTGGTATTTTCTGTCCTACTCTATCATCTTCCCATTAACGATTTTTACTTAAGTCTGTTTCAAATCATGCATTTATTTATTTTGAACTATCGTCTTTGTATAGAATTTTGCATCTTTGATAACTAAATTGACTTTTTGTGTCTTTTTTACATACAGAAATTGAACTTTTTAAAAGTCGGCAATGACCTAGATTGGACTAAAGGTTTCACTGAGCCATAACACTGTAAAATACCATATCCCAGATTGTTAGTTATTTTCTCTGACGTTAAAAACGTGAATATATGATACAGTTTGTTAACAGTGAGGCTGCTGTTACTCTATGACTCATACTGACTAATTGCTTAAATTTTCATTTGTACTGGCCTGTACCAACTTTGAACATGAGAAATGTTAATTTGATATGTGAGACTAAAGACAATGATAGTCAATGGAAAAACAGGAATAGAGATTCAACGTAGGTGGTTGAGAGAAAAATCAGTACAACAGAAATACCAAAAAGCAGCAAAACTAACAGAAATTCTCGAAAAGAATATTTTAAAATCACTAAGAAGAGTGAAAAAAAAATTTCTAAAAGCATTATGGCTTAGAAGAAGCTGACATAAAAGCTTATTTAATACTACAAGGGTTTGTACTTTCATTAACGTGAGGAAATTACCCAGTGATAAAATCTCACAAGGATTCAATCACAATCCCTCTATAACATCTGAGAGTTGCTGTGCCCAAAAAATGTATACCAACATTTCACATGATTTCCCTTAATATATTCAATGGTATAACCAAAATCAATTACTCACTATTTGCCCCCTTTCTACCCTTGCTCTCAGGGTGTCCTATGACTTGATGGTCCTTTGCCCCAAGCTTCTCCGGAGCCCTCACTTCTTCAGGACCAGGTTAGGTGCTCCATGAACCCTTCAAAGAATTTGCTCTTTTGAACTTCCTCAGCACTCTGCACCTCTCCTATGCATATTTTATATACATCATTACAGAGGATAGATATTGCTTATTTACCTTTGTGTCTCTTTTGTTGCATACAATTCAATTCAATTAATGAAGCACTTCTAATTGCCTACTGTGAGTGCCTATTATGAGTAAGGCACTTACAATACAAAGACTAAAATTGTGTCTGCTTTTACATTCTTTCTCCTAGGGAGATAAAAGACATAGATAGATAATTTCAGGAGGGAAAGAGAACACTAACAAATGGAACCATTATAGAAAATTTCCAGGTAGAGACAGTGCTTGAACTGAGCCTAAGAAGAGGTAGGGCAGAAGGGAGGGGATAGTAGGGGCATAGCATGGAGTGCAGGGAAATAATTAGAGAATAGGTCACCTGTTCCAAAGGAAGGATGAGAGGGCTATCCTAGTACCCTTCCTTTGTCTGTGTCTACAGCTTTCTTGGGTATCACCAGTTAATAAGCCACAGGACTTCCCTTTGGGGCTTTTCCTTGTGCACAAAATAAAAGGGACTATTGCATTTATTGCTATTCTGCTGTGTTCGACTCTATGTGGCACCATGGACAAAGTCAACTGCAGATGCTGGAATAGGTGCATTTCCTCACTCCAGTGTGTCCCCCTTGTACAGATGAGGAACTGAGGCAAATAGAGGTTAAGTGACTTGACCAGGATCACACAGCAAGTAAATGTCTGAATCCAGATTTTGCATTGACTAATTTATCTAATTGTTCTGTGAAACCCCATTGTAATCCCAGAAGTGGATTCTGCTATAATCGCCCTACAATGTTAGAGCCTTCCTCTCCATGACCTGTCAAATACAACAGTCATAATACCCAAACAACTATGCAGTTCAATGCACAAAAAAGAGAACCTAGTAAAATGTCCTTTGTACCCATAGTAGGTACTTGTTCCTTGAATCTGTTGAATTTTATCCCAATAGCCTCAGCACCCCTTGTTCGAAAATGAATTTTGACCTTCATTCCTAACTATTAAAAATCTTAAGTCAGCATTAAATTGAATAAATATGAGTATGACTGGAACTTATTGCTTCTTAGAAAAACATCTGCCCCTTTGCAACATATCAACAGTGCTCAGCTGAACTCCTTTCAAGTCCAATCCTAGGTTAACTAGTCTCTAGTTAAAGCACTGGAAATTAGGTTGTCTTTGATTTTATTTTAGTTTCATGACTTTGGTGTATATTTCCCCCCAAAATTACTCATTTGTAAAAAGTCTGGATCATTTTAGTATGAAGTAGTTGCCTAATAACATCTGTGCCTTAATGTGATGTTTTTCTTACTACCTCAAAGAATTGTTTAGAGATAATATGTATTCTTCTGGATGCAAAGAACTTCCTGACATCATGCCCCCTAAGTAACTATTGCCACTACCCTAATGATCTACCAGTGGAGTTTCCTAACCAAAGAATCTTGGGCAGGAAAAAAGCACAGGAAAGCAAGCATTCTGTAAGATATATTCTACCTACCAAGAAGTTACTTATGAAGGTTGTCAACACATTATCTCGGTATAGTGAGTATGCTCTTGCTAATTCTCTCAGAACCAGGCTGGCTACATCACAGTCTCAGGATTTGCGGATTAATCTCTTCTCCTGCCGTGAACTCAATCCCCTATTGGCTGTTTCTCCCACCCCCACCTCCACGGTTAGCAGCCCAGTTCCTCTTAACTATTTAAAGGGATATTTTTTAAAGGGATCTTTACTTCAAAGTTGTAGAGGTAACAAATGTACAAACATTTCCTCTCCAACACCTCAGGGATATACTCTCCCCTATCCCACCTCAATCTCTGGGTAGGGTGGGTTCAGTTTAGCTCATTGGTACAAGTTCATGTCCAGATGTGGCATGACTGCCAGATGAGAGTCTCTCTTTGCTACCATTGGACTAGGTCCTGAAGGTCGCCCCTTGCTCCTCAGGTCATCGATGATAGGTTGGTTACCTACCTTCCTGACCTTTCAAAACTCGTAAGGTCAAAGCTTCCAGATTGAGTGTCTTCACCTAGAATGGAAAAGAACAAATGCTGAGTCAGGCAAAGAACCAAAGGGGCCCATTTTCACATGGCCTTAGGAAAGATGAAGCAAGGCCCTTTCTCTAAGAGCAGTCTCTCACTAGGCACTGTCAGCGAAGAGATACACCAAGATGGAGCAACAACAGACAGAATGAATTGATCAAGGCTGATTAAGGCCTTTTAAAAGTATCCCTAGTTCCTTTTTCACAACTGCAGCCTATCTAAGAGGCTTTTCCTAATCATGTGGCTAGCAGACTGTGGAAACGGAGTAAAAATGATCAAAATAATATTTATAATATTTATGTCAATCGGTATGATACGTATAATGATTATGCTAACCATTTAGACTTATTAGATCTTCATTACTTTCCAGGAGATGTTGACTTGGAAGCTGAGATTGCAATTGAAGTGATCAGTCAGATCCATTGACATGTGTAATTATCTCTGCTCCCTGCACTTGTAACTGCCAAGTGAACCAAATCAGGTGTCTCATTGCTGCTCCTGGTCACACTAACCCTGGTTCTGAGCCCCTCTGAATAGCCACAAGGCTCAACAAACCTGATGGACTTGGCTCTTCACTGAGACTGTTCACATAAGACCGCCTTCTTAGAAAGAAGGACTTTGCTTGCAAGGTATCTCCCTCACCTTGGTAAACATTTTTTTTTCGGCAAGACAATCAGGGTTAAGCAACAATAAGACAATCAGGGTCACATAGCCAGTGAGCATCTGAAGCCAGATTTGGACTCAGGCCCCCCTGACTTCGGGGTCAGTGCTCTATCCACTACACCACCTAACTGCCCAATTAAACTCCTTTTTGATTCCTGGCTCTCCTATCTTTAGCCTGCTCTCTTTGGCTTCAACCCTCCACAGGTTAGAGGCCAGTTCAGTCTGGTTGACAAGACCACTTAAAGAATGTCTACACATGGCTTAAGTCTCTACAAGGTACCTTTGTTACACATTGTCACAACTCTCTCAATGAAACAGATATGTTGTTGTTGTTGTCCAGTCAATTTAGTCTTGTCTGACTCTTCATGACCCCGTCTGAGGTTTTCTTGGCAAAGATAAAGGGGTAGTTTGCCATTTTCTTCTCTGGCTCATTTTACAGATGAGGAAACCGAGGCAAACGGTGACTTGCCCAGTTTCACACAGCCAGTAAGTGTCTGAGGCCAGATTTGAACTCATGAATTTCTAATTCCAGACCCAGTGCTCTATCCACAGCACCACCTACCTGCCTAGATATATGACTTCCAAATAACTTTATTGGTTTATTTAGCAACAATAGGCTTCAGTCCTTTTACTGCCCAAGTCTGGAGAGCAGAGAAAAGGTCCCGCAGGTCTGCTTGGGAACTGAACTGGCTCTTGTACTGGATTGGCTCCTGTTTCTCTCCACCACTGGTTTTCAATTATCTTTATGGTCTATTTCTTAGAATACCAGTTTGGAATACATTCAGAATTCTAGGGAAGATAATGTTGAGAAGGGCCCTTGGAATTAAATACTTTATACCTAGGGTTTCTCTAAACTTTCAAAAATTACAATGTGATTGTTTTTCAGAGCCCTATGATCCTAACCACTGTGAAGAGCTGTGAACTTGTCTTTTTGAGTTGTCATATTTTCCAGAAACACTGGACCCAGAGCACACAGGAGGCCCTGAATGTGTCAAGAACGAAGCTCCCCCTCAGCTTGGTGGAGTGAAAGGACCTGTATCCCACAAGGCAAAGACTGTGTTTCTGGAAGCACCCCTAATCTCAGTAGGCCCCTGTAAGAAAATTCTCTCCTTGTTACAGGCACAATACATGATAATAATCCTCTATCAAATCCGTCACTGATAGGTAACCTCTCAAGAACGTAATAGTTGGAGGGAAGGAGAAGTGGATAAGTAATGTCAGTGATGAAAGATAAGGAAGAAAGGAGTGTCAATGAAACAGTAAAAACACACACACAAACCCACAGAAGAGAACAGAAAGAAGTTCAGAAAGGGACACAGAGAAGCAGGCAGTACTGGTCACATCAGGAAGTCAGGGTCACATTTCATTTCATGTTTTTATTCACTCCCTGGGCTTTTTTTTTTTTTTTAACAAACCAATATGTCATCCACAAACAGATATTTTAACTTATCAATAGTTATTCTTTTAAACTTTTCTTAGTCCTGAAAAGCAACATAATAAAGTGAACAGAGGTCCAGCCTACAAGTTAGGAAGATCTGGGTTCAAGTCCCACCTTGGACACATACTAAGTACCCTAGGCAATTGTCTAAGATTATAAATTGCAAAGCAAGTGCCACCCTGCATTGGTGGAGGGAGTTTCCTCGTTGGAAATTGTTTGGCCATAAAATCATAGTTCCAGTCTAATAGAATCAATCTTGGCCCTATAGCTAGTATTTGTATTCAAGTAGTAATGAAAGAGGGCAGTCTTGCTTAATGCCTATACTTAGAAAGGTTCTAAGATCTTCCCATTACATATAATGCTGGTTCTTAGATTCAGATAAATGCATTCTATTGTGATAAGTACAAATCTTTCTATTCCCATATTTTTAATATTGTTAAAATGAATGGATATTTTTCAAAAGCTTTTTGCATTTATTAACATAGTCATGCAGTTTTAATTCTTATTAAAGTAGCCTTTGTAAACTTTGGGGGTCCTCATCCCAACTCTCACACTGGAAAATTAGGTCTCCAAAGTATAGTTGGCTATATTTCCCCTCAGTGTTCTAGGGGTGCCTTTGAGGGGCAATGGTATTCTTCTAATATTCTTTTAATATCAATACCGTCATTCAATTGTGTTCTCCCCTGTATCAACTGCCAATAATTACTGTCCCAATATCCATTTGTCAGGGCCAGCTTTGTTGTTCAGATGTTTTTCAGTTTATGTCCAACTCTTCATGATGCCTTTTCGGGTTTTCTTGGCAACACTACTGGAGTGGTTTTCTTTTTCCTTCTCCAGTTCATTTTACTGATGAGGAAACTGAAACAAACAGGGTTAAGCGACTTGCTCAGGGTCACACAGCTAGTAAGTGTCTGAGGTCAGATTTGAACTGAGGTTTTCCTGACTCCGGGCCTGTCCACTCTATCCATTGCACCACCTAGCTGCCCAATTAATATCTCCTAAATGTCACTGACATTGGGGCAGTAACTTAACTATCAATTAAACTAGTTTATTTTTCTTCAATATCAATTATCTAATTAAAACAATTAGGTTTCATAAATAAGTATTTACTGAAAAGGTATAGCAAAAATCAAAGTATAAAGCCATCTTCTCAAACAAGGGTGGGCTCAAACATTAAGTGATTACCACAAAGCTTTCCTTAATCAAATTTCTTTCTTTTTTTTTTTTTTTATTGTTTTTTGGTGAGGCAATCAGGGTTAAGTGACTTGCCCAGAGTCACACAGCTAGTAAGTATCAAACGTCTGAGGCTGAATTTGAACTCAGGTCCTCCTGATTCCAAGGCCAGAGCTCTACCCACTGTGCCACCTAGCTGCCCCCCAAATTTATTTCTGAAAGTGACATAGCCCATGGAGGGAGGGTCTCCTTTATTTGCAGAAAGTTTCCATCTTAAACAATTATTGGAGCAATAAAGAAATTCCCTTTTGATAATAAACAACTTTAGCAAAGTTGCAGGTTATACAATAAACCCACAGAAATCCTTGGCATTTTTATATACTACCAACAAAGCCCAACAGCTAGAGATAGGAAGAGAAATTCCATTTAAAGTTACTGTAGATATTATAAAATATGTAGGAGTTTACCTGCCGAAACAAACCCAGGAACTATATGAACACAATTACGAAACATTTTTCACACAAATAAATTCAGATCTAAATAATTGGGAAAACATCAGTTGCTCATGGGTAGGCCGAGCTAATATAAAAATGACAATTCTACCTAAGCTAATTTACTTATTCAGTGCCATACCAATCAAACTACCAAAAATTATTTTATAGATCTAGAAAAAATAATAACAAGATTCATTTGGAAGAACAAAAGGTCCAGAATATCAAGGGAACTAATGAAAAGAAATGTAAGGGAAGGTAGCTTAGTTGTACCAGATCTTAAATTGTATTATAAAGCAGCAATCATCAAAACTACTTGGTACTGGCTAAGAAACAGAGTGGTGGATCAGTGGAATAGTCAATGACTATAGTAACCTACTATTTGACAAACCCAAAGACCCCACCTTCTGGGATAAGAATTCACTATTTAACAAAAACTGCTGGGAAAAATGGAAAAGAGTATGGCAGAAACTAGGCATAGATCAAAATCTTACACCCTATACTTATAACTATAGAAATGGGACACTATTGTACTGTAAGAAATGAAGAACAGAAGACTTCAGAAAAACCTGGACTTACTTGAACTGATGCTGAGTGAAGTGAGCAGGACCAGGAGAACATTGTACACGGTAACAGCCATGTTGTGTGATGACTGACTTTGATAGACTTAGCTCTTCTCAGAAATGCAAGAATCTAAGACATCTCCAGAAGTCTCGTGATGGAAAATGCTATCCACATCCAGAGAAAGAACTATGGAGTTTGAATGCATATTGAAACATACTATTTGCCATTTTTTTCTTCTGTTTTGTTTTATTTCCTCTTTCTTGTGGTTCCTCCTATTGGTTCTAATTCTTCCTTACAACATGACTAATGTGAAAATATGTTTAATAGGAATGTATATGTATGGCCTATATCAGATTGCATGCTGTCTTGGGGAGGGAGGTGGGCAGGGAGGAAGGGAAAATTTTAAAACGCAAAAGCTTATGGAAGTGATTCTTGAAAACTAAAAATAAATTAATTAATAAAAAATTTTTAAAAAGACCAAAAAAATTAAATTAAAAAAAAAAGAAATTACCTTTTGGATCTATGGATAAGGAAAGAGGGCCTAAACCAGTGATAGTGAGGGTCACATAAGATAAGGTAGAAAATTTTTTGATTATATAAAATTTAAAACAAAGCTAATGTAAAAATTAGAAGGGAAATAAGTAACTAGAAAAAAAATGTTTGCAACAGATTACATTGATAAAGGTCTCATATCCAAGATACATAAGGAACTGACTCAAATTTATAAAACTAAGAGCAATTCCCCAAGGGATAAATAGTCAAAAGATGTAAACAGTCAGTTTGTAAAGAAAGAAATGTAAACTATTAATAATTATATGAAAAAATAACTAAATCATCACTAATTGCGTAAATATAAATGAAAGCACTCACACCTAGCAGACTGGCAAAGGTGGCAAAAAAGGAAAATGACACATATTAGAGGGGCCATGAGAAAACACACCCACTAGAGCACTGGTATCAGAGCTGTGAACTGATCCAGCCACCCTGGAAATTAATTTGAAGCTATGCCCAGAAAATTACTAAATTGAATATACCGTTTGACTCAGTAATATCATGTCTTAGGCCTACAGTTCAAGGAAATACAAGAAAGAGGAAAAGGAACTGTATGTGCAAAAATATTCATAGGAACTCTTTCCATGGTAGCCCCAAATTGAAAACAGAGAGGGATTTTCTTAGTTTTCTTCCTTCTATTGGGGAATGACTAAACAAGTTGTGGAACACAAATGTAATAGGATACTACTATGCCGTAAGAAATGATCAAACATAGTTTTAGACGAAACTAGGAAGGAACTAATGTAGAGTAAATAAGCAGAACTAAGGGAAGAATTTAATAATAAGAAAGTACTTATATTGTGCTTTAAGGTCCGCAATGTGCTTCTTTACATGTGTTAGTTAATTCATTTGAGTCACCCAACGATCCTATAAGGTCAAGGCTATTATTATCCTCATTTTACAGATGAGGAAACTGAGGCATACAGAGGTTAAATGACTTGCTCAGGGTCCCAGAGATAGAAGTATCTGAGGCAGGATTCAAATTCAAGTCTTCCTAACTGAAGTCCTGTACTCTATCCACTGCACTATCTAGCTACCTTTACATATTATATGATAACAATATTATATTGACATGTGACATACATAATCTATAATATTATAGATATATGATAACAATATTATAGATATAGATAACAATATTCAAAAATATTTTGAAAGACTTTTGATCTCTGATCTATGCAATAAAAAATCACAAGTTCAAAAGAATGAAGATAAAATATGGCACTCACCTCCTGAAAGAGAGATGATGGACTCAAAAAAAAAGAAAGAGAAGTTCATTTTTGGACATGACTGTGGGAATTTGTTTTGCTGGCTATGCAGATTTGTTTTTCTATTTGCTCAAGGGAGGGGCAAGGGGGATGGGATGCAAGTTAATTTTAAAACTGCTTGTTAGTTGAAAAAAAGTAAAATAATAAAGTTTTTTTATTTATTTTTTTAAAATAAACTTTTTTAAAAAGAAGGTTGCTCTTCATTGCTGTTGCTGGTGCAGCAGGCTCAGATGCTGGCAAACTCTGGTATATAGGCTCCAGTTCCTGGAGCTCTGTGGCTCTTCCAGCTTTTCAAAGCCCACTGTAGCCTGGTTCATTCTGTCTCCAATATTCCTTCCTCAATGAGCAGGAAAGAGCAGTTACAACAGGAGCAACGCAGGCCGTGTGTTCTCATGCCAAGGTGAGGAGTGTAGGCTGCTGATTCTAGCTCTTTCTCCCCCAACTAGGAGGCTTAGAGAAGTGGTTGTTCAGAACCCATCGGGAAAGAGAGACCTCAGTTTTGCTTGCTTAGGGCCTTTTGTGCCCTCACTCAGTTCTGGCTCATTAACCAATGAAAAGGCTTTTCTTCACCCAGGAAGCAGATGGGTAACAGTTACAGAGTAGGTACCTTCCTGTGTCCTGAAGTGGAGAGCTGGGCCTCTCTCTTTCAAATTTTCACAGGTTTCCTAAGTCTCTTCATAGATTGCCAACAAGCAGAACATAATTTCATATGCTTCCTGGACTGGGCCACAATTGACCTATTTTCCGTTACATTATTATAATTTGTTATGCTAATTATTTCCCTAATATTAAACCATCTTGTATAAATTCAATTTGATTATTACGAACAATTTTATATATAACTGCATTCTATTCAAAAGCATTTTATACTTTTGCATCAACATTATCAATATTAAGTATAATATTTAATCAATGATATTGATCTATTGTTTTTTTCCTCTGTTTTACCTTTCCATGAATGACTTGGGGATCAGAACTGTATATGCTGTGGCCAGTAAAATGACATTGAAAAAAGTTTTCTGGGCAAGATAACCGTTTATTAACAGTGATTCATATAGCTATTAGTGAAGTGGGTCACTCTGGCAACCTCAGCAAGGTCAAGGACACCACGGGATAGAAAAAAATTTTTTAATGAGACCTGAAAGAAATGAGGGTTGGGATAGTTGGTAAGCCTTATGATTAGCTGTGGAACGTGTGTTCACCTTCAGGGGTGGCTGATAACACCTTTCTTTTACAATTAAAATATGTTAATTGCTTCATGCGCCTCAACTGCCTCGAGTGATCTTGGTTAGAAAATCAGAACCAACCCAATCAGAGCTGTCACCTTGGAGAGAGCAAATCACCCCTAATTTTGACCAGGAGAAGCAAGGACAGGAGAGCTGTCTCTTAAGGAGAGGCCCAGCCTAGTCTAATTCTTTGTTTACAGGGAAACAAAGCAGGAGTTCCAGGTTAAACTGTTTAGCAAAGAAGTTTGTGTGTGTGCCCATGGAAGATGTGTAGTTGAAAGCCATAGCACCACTCCCTTTCTTTCTTTTATAATTTTTTTAAAAATTCTTTTATTTATGGGGCAATTGGGGTTAAGTGACTTGCCCAGGGTCACACAGCTAGTAAGTGTCAAGTGTTTGGTCTGAGGCCAAATTTGAACTCAGGTCCTCCTGACTTCAGGGCCAGCGCTCTATCCACTGTGCCCCCACCACTCCCTTTCAACCTTGCCTCTAAGCACCTTCAGATAGGGATAGACAACATTTTTAAGGCAGGTACTGACAGTTCTAAAAATCAATGCAGCATAAATGCTAGTTATATTAGAAAATAAATTCAGTAGAGATTATAGGTAAATTAATTTTTATCTCTAGCAATACCTTATAGAAATAAATAGGTCAAATGTCATCTTTCTCTATTTTTGAAAACTGTTTACATAGCATAAAGATTATTTTTCTTTAACTATTACATAGAATTCATTTCTGAATATGTATGGTCCTGCATATACTTTATTTTTTCAATGTAGTGGTTCATTGATAGCTTGTTCACTTTTTCTCCCTGAAATAGCTTTACTTATGTTATCTATTTTTTAGTTTTTATTATGTCAATTTGGGTACTTTATATGTATTCACACTTTTTTATATTCCCAGTTTTGTTGTTATAAAACTTTATGTGATATTACTGATTTTTTAAAAATTCCTTACTATTCATTGTGATTTTCTTTTTAAAATTTTCCAATTTTCAATTGGTTTTCCTATCTCTTCTTTTCAGTTCATTCGTTTGTAGGTCTTTTTTTTTTTAATAGCTCTTCATTTATGTATTAGTTCAATTATATTTTGTCTTTCAACCTATTATTTTTCTCTTTTGAAATTTTTGATCTATTCTTTTGTAAGTATTTTGGGAATATTAATTTATTTTCTAGCTCTTTAAAGTGCAAACTCCACTCTTTTATTAACATATACATTTGGAGAAAAATTTATGTTTAAGAATTTATTTAGCTGCATACTACACATTTTGATGTCAACTAATCAACAAATATTTATAAAGTACCTGGTATGAACCGGGCATTGTACTAGTTACTGAAGATACAAAAACGAAAAATGAAATAGTCCCTGCCCTGAAAGAGTTTACATTGTATAAGGAGAGAAAACAACGGAAAAACTTTATTGAGTTTGAGCCTAGCCCTGCATGGCTGAAAAACCAGACCTGTTACTTAGAGACCAGATTTGTTTAATGCTTAACCCAGAACCTAGGTTATGTTGCCCAGAAACCTAGTTAGATCTGAAGATTGACACAAAGAATGTAAGGAGTTTTCTTACACATCTCAAGCAACTCATGAGTCTTATCTGGAAACTGCCTCCATGCTGGCATTTACTTTGCCCTTGATCCTTTGTTTGAATCCTATATAATGTGTAACTTACAAACACTGAGGTAAGTGGGCTACCCCTTTTTCAGCTTTCCTCTTCTGCTGGACTACTTAATAAACGTCTTTCTAAATTACGTCCATTGTAGATTTTGTTCTCAGCTAACAACTGGTGCCCGAAGTGTAGTCTCTGATGGTTGATTCTATAGGTGGACTTTGACCTAGATGGGATGGCTCTGCAAAGGAAAAACCCCAGTGGTTCAGGTGGAACACAGTTGAGCTGCCCCTGGCCCAGGCTAGGCCTTAGGACTGAGGACTCCTCATGTCCTGGGAAATTACTCAGGGAATGGTAGCTCTGGCATAGCCACCCTTATGGGCAAATGAGTAGTAATCCTGGACTTATCAACCAAGAGTTCTGTGGAGGTAGATCCAGTACCAGTTAATTGGACCAGTCCTCCCGCAGATCTTTCTCTTTTCTCTCTCTCTCCTTCTCTTCCTCTTCCTGTATTTCTTCTACCCTCTCATGACTATTAGTTGATTAAGCAACCTTGATGAACTGGTGGCCTAACATTACTTAATCCATACTCATTCACTTAGGATGACCTTAGGTTAAGGAGGGAAACTCCCGCCTGTATTAGTCAAATGAACCATTGTCCAAAGTTGAGCCATTTGAGGGCCTAATACTCATACCCCAACAGTAGGAACCTCTCTTTTTTCCCTCTCTATTCTCCCTATGAGCTTCTCAGAAAAATCTTTGTCTTGTGCCATATATAGTATTATTGGTAGATTCTACTACCTTGGAAGATTTCTAAAAGGAAAATACAGCCAGCCATAAAGGCTGCTGTTAAAAAAAAAATGCAGCCAGAGAGTTTAGAATATTGGGGAAGATTAATGAAGTTTCAAACTGGGAGAAACAGTTCTCCCAGCTTTCTGTAATCTGATGCTAAACCTTCTGTCCCAATAAGCAGGGATTTATTTCCACTTCAGACTTTAAGTAGGAAACAAAGTTTTAGGAACAGAAAAAAAGAAAAGAAAAAACCTGTGAGATACTTTTTGTCATTTCAGCCCTGGCTAGGTTGGGATTACAGAGATAAAGTCAGACAAGCAGGGAAAGAAAAACTTTTTTCTGGTTTGTAAAATTTTATGCCACTATAAGCTAGTCAGAGACTAAATTTGTAATTGAAATGTAATATCTTTGCTGTAAATTTCCAAATCATGGTTTGAAGATTTTTGTTAATGCTGAAATATTTTAAGAAGGAGAATGTGAGACTCCCACCATAAATCTTAGGAATGGAGTTAACTGAAAGCAATGGGTTCTATAATTTGAAGTGCTGACAGCTAATGGTCCTTGGGAAAATTGACATTTTGAATGATACCATTTATAATTGGAAATTCAGATTAGATTTTTGTCCTAAAACTAAATTATAATGTAGTCCTATTTAAAGTGAGATAATGGTGATGTTTGACCCTCTATAGGTAGATCAGACCTTAATGGAAAATATATTTGTGAGGCAGCTAGGTGATACAGTGGATAGAGTGCCAGCCCTGGAGTCGGGAGGACCTGAGTTCAAATCTGATCTCAGACAGATTTGACACTTACTAGCTGTGTGACCCTGAGCAAGTCACTAAACCCCATTGCCTAGCAAAAAAGCCACCGGAGTTTATTGAGTAGGAGAGTGAAATGGTCAGATCTACAATTAGCCTCCGTTGAAGGAGGGAGCTCAGCACAGGTCATCTCTTCATTTCTCACCTGGCTGCGCTATTCTGGGACATCTCTGAGCTTACCATGCTTCAGAAGCTCATTACCAGGGGAACTTCATCATTGTGCAAGATCCCATCAGCCTTGGTGCTCCACTTCATCACTACCCTCTGTGCCTTTAATTGAAGGACAGAGCCAAGAACTCCAAAACTTCTATGGAAGGAGTGAGCTCAGCTCAGATCATCTCATTTCTCACCTGGACACTGGGATTTCTCTGATTTAATGTTGGGGATACTTCCCCTCCTGCTTCTCAGCTTCTTTTTATGTGTGGTCTTTCCTCATTAAATTATAAGTTTCTTGGAGGCAGGAGCTCTGTTTCTTTTTTATATTTGTATATGCTGGCTGCACGCCGACCTTCTGCCAGCCATATGCTGGTACCCACTCCTTCTATAAGGAGCACACTACCAGAGTCATACTCACTCCCGAGTCTTCGGTCCTCAGCCGGATCAACACACAGAGATGAGCCATCGGGAGGCGCCAACACCAGAGCTTTATTCAGAGGCCAACACAGCAAGCCATCATAGCAAGCCCAAGCAGCAAGGCCAGAGCAACAGGGCAGGAGCCAGGAGAGAGAGCGCCTGTGATCTGACCATGCTTGTTCTAAGTACCTACTTAGCCCCTCCTCCCCAGCCCGCTTACTAGCCAATGATTGTAGGGTCAGATACCGGAAGGGGCTGTCTGAGTTTAGCACACCAAGGGGGAGGGAGTGACGTAGGAGGCTAGGACCGGATACGGGGAGGAGGCATTTGGGATTGGCACATAGACAAGAGTACGTGACCTAGGAAGTCAGACTCAGGAGGGGTCTGGGGTCAGTGCTGCACAAAGGGACCCAGGAAGTCAGGAAGGTCACAAGAGGCATCTGGGATGACGTTGCATATAGGGAGGGGACTAAGCAAAGGGAACTCAGTCCTCTGCCGTCCCACTCCCACGTGGCACCGCCCCTTGCCTCAGGAGCTCAAGCTCCGGCTACTTTCTTGTACCCAGCTTATCTCACAAAGCACTGCCCATTGCCTCAGGGCTTCTCCGTATCCAGCCCATCCCAGTACACCACGACTCTGCCTACCGCAGCCCCTGCCTCAACTTCCAAAATACCCAGATCTTACCCTACCCTTGCCACAGCGTCCAACCTGGTAGCTGCCAACATCAGACAGTCCCTCACATTTGTATCCTCAGCACTTAGCACAGTGCCTGGCTTGTAGTATGTGCCTAATAAATGTTTATTTACTATTTCTAAGACTATTTAAGGAAAGTCACTTGGGAAGCTGTGTGTAGAATGAATTGGGGTAGAAAAAAGACTTGATACAGGGAGACCAATTAGGAGCCACTGCAATAGTCCAGGTGAAAGATGATGAAGGCCTGAAATGAGGTGGCAGTTATATGAATCATGAGAAAGTAATGAATGAGAGAGATGTTATGGTGATAAAAATGGCAAGATTTGGCAACTAATTGTATATGTGGGGTAAGAGAGCATAAGGAGTCAATCATAATGCTGAGGTTGCAAACCTAAGAGACTAGAATAGTGGTGGCACCTTCGATAGAAAATTCAGGAAGAAAGGTGGGTTTTGGGGAAAAGATAATGAATTTTGTTTTGGACACATTATGTTTGAGAAATCTTTAGGAGTTTGAAATGTTCATGGCAGTTGGTGATTCAGTACTGGAGCTCAGGAGAGAGACTGGGGATATATAGGTATATCTAGGAATTATCTGCACAAGAGACTGATAATTAAACTCATATAAGAGTCATCAAGTGAGAGAGTATACAGAGAAAATAGAAGAGGATCAAGAGTAGAACTTTAGGGTACACTCAAAATAAGGGGCATGATACAGATGGTGATCCAGCAAAAAAAGACTGAGGAACAGTCAGATGGGTAGGAGAAGAACCAGAAGACAATAGCATTCTTCAGCTAAGTGGATTTGGCCACTGTCCTTTTAACTTGGAGCCCAGAGACTTAACAGTGAGATTTTTAGGAAGGTAGCCCTTCAAATACAGAGTATCAGGGAAAAACTTTCAACTGCTTTTCTACCCATAAGAAGAGGGAAATATGTCAGTTCTCAGAGCATTGGTTATGGTCAACTTTTTCTCTTCAGAAGAGTCTTCATTTCCTGGTGCTGATATCTGTTAGAACATAGAACAGTCTGCCAAATGAATTAGCAGCCACTGGCATTTAATTTGTCCTTGACACTTATTCCTTTTCACCATAAGGCACACCTCTTTGCCAAAGCCTCTATCTGATTTAGAGTGAAAAAGTCCTTGAAAATATTATTTAGTTCCCTTATGGGGAGTCTGTACTCCAAAACCCATTTCAAGAGGGACACTACCAAAAAATCCCCAAAAGAATTATAGGGGTCTCAGGGTTCTCAGTTTTTCCTAAATCTGAAGATGATTTGCAACTCCCATGCAAAGGAATGGAGGAAAGAAGAGAAAAATGAAAAACAAAAATTCTGGAGTCACCTCATCTCCTTCCACCTTAATCTTCTGTTCCAAGACTTTATTATGTATATGTGGCCAGCAACAAATCTCAACTTTGAGCCACATTAGAAATATTCTTACCTTCCCTTGTTAGGTACATTCTATTCCTGACCTGTCATTTTGATCTTTTAATAAAAAGTGTCTTGCATACCTAACCTATTCCACTGATCCATCACTATTTCTTAGCCAGTACCAAGTAGTTTTGATGATTGCTGCTTTATAATACAATTTAAGATCTGGTAAGGCTAGGCTACCTTCCCTTGCCATTTCTTTTCATTAGTTCCCTTGATATTCTGGACCTTTTGTTCTTCCCGATGAATTTTGTTATTGTTTTTTCTAGCTCTATAAGATAATTTTTTTTGGTAGTTTGATTGGTATGTCACTGAATAAGTAAATTAATTTAGGTAGAATTGTCATTTTTATTATATTAGCTCAGCCTACCCATAAACAACTGATATTTTTCCAATTATTTAGATCTGACTTTATTTGTGTGAAAAGTGTTTTGTAATTGTGTTCATATAGCTCCTGGTTTTGTTTTGGCAGGTAGATTCCCAAATATTTTATAATATCTGTAGTAATTTTAAATGGAATTTTTCTTTCTATCTACCCTTTGACCCAGCAATACCACTTTTAGGTCTCTCTCTCAAAGAGATCATAAAAATGGTAAAAGGACCAACACATACAAAAATATTTATAGCAGCTCTTTCTGTGGTGGCAAAGAATTGGAAATTGGGGGGATGCCCATCAATTGGGGAATGGCTGAACAAGTTGTGGCATATGAATGTAATGGAATACTATTGTGCTACAAGAAATGATGAGCAGGCAGACTTCAGAAAAACCTGGAAAGACTTATATGGACTGATGCTAAGTGAAGTGAGCAGAACCAGGAGAACATTGTACACAGTTACAACCACATTGTTCAATGACTGATTTTGATAGACTTGGTTCTTCTCAGCAATGCAAGGATCTAAGACATCTCCAAAAGACTCCAAATGATGATGGAAAATGCTATCTGATGGGGTTGGGATCTGGACCCCAGAAAGGAAAAACCCTGGACTTTCCCACATGGTCAAATCTCTGGCGTTCCCCTGAGGCTATAATCCCATCAACTGGCCTTTCATTGTGGCTACACCCAATCACCCCCCAGTGTTTTACCTCCCTATGGCCCCTGGCCATTTCCCTCACTTAATCCTAGCTAGGCTTCATTGTCCAGGTCCCAGGAGTTCTGTTCACCCCAGCTTACTGGCCACTCCCATCCAGATCTCCTTAGATCCCCTCCTCCAGTCACCCCAAACTATTTGGCCACTCCTAGATCCCTCCTACAGTCTTTCTGTATATAAGGTCCATCTTGTCTCCATTAAGATGCTCAGATTCTTAAAATCTAGCCACTGCTCAGATTCCTAAAATCTAGCCACTGCTTACTCATGTTTGGACTCCTTAAGAGTTTGCCCAATATGATGGATGTTCTAATAAACCTTGTCTTTGGCTGAAAGAAGGCTTGGGTCGAATTCTTTCAGGCAGGACCCTCGTGTTGTGATTTTGGGGTCCCAGGACCCCTGAACCCCTAAACGGCACTATCCACATCCAGAGAAAGAACTTTGGAGTCTAAATACAGATGGAAGCATACTATTATCTCTCCTTTTCCTTGGTTGTTTTGTTTTATTGCTTCATTCTTGTGGTTCTTCCCATTAGTTCTAATTGTTCTTTACATCATGACTAATGTAAAAATATGTTTAATGTGAATGTGTAAGTAGAGCCTATATCAGATTGCATGCCATCTTGGGGAGGGGGAGAGGAGAGGGAATGAAAGAAAATTTAAAACTGAAAATCTTATGGAAGTGAATGTTGAAAACTAAAAATAAATAAATTAACTTGTTTTTAAAAAGTGTCTAACACTACTCATTCATGCAATAGAATAGAACATCCAGGAATAGAAAAAAATACATATGTGTGTGTGTGTGTTTATTGTCAACCAGGTGAAGTCCACCCCTCAGTATACTGAGGAATCCAGCTGAGCTGAAAGTAGAAAAGTTTTATTAGGAGGAAAATCAGACACTAGTGCCAAGGCACCCCAGAACAAAATACAAGGGAGCCCATAACCCAGGAGAGACAGGGGAGATTTATGCTTGAAAAACACAAAGAGAAAGTTTGGGGATGTGCTGGGAAAAAGAATGGATGGTTTTCCCCAAGAATAGGTAAGACACAGAAGCAGGATGTTTTGTAGGAACAGTTGACTGTGAAGTTGGTGTGGGCCAGTTTGGAGGCAGGGCACAGCTCAGCAAGGTCAACCAGCAAACACCAGCAAACGTATTTGAGAGTGAGCAAGACTTTGGCTCAAGTCAGGTTCCTGATTGGCTTCTTTTGGCAAACGGGCTTACTCTGTGTCCAGAGTACTAACTCTGGTAAGGTAACTCATAGAAAACAGACATATTAATCTCAGGGCTACTTCCAAATTCTCCCCGTTTGGTCAAGGTGAACACAGAACCCACCACTGACCAAGGAGGAATGATCTGTTGCTACCCTGTATGGTTTCCCTTTGCGCAGATCTAACAAACTGTGAGGTTGCCAGTTTTTGCTAGGGCTTGAAGTAGACTCTTGAGCAAATGTTGGGTTCCCTCTCCTCCTTTAGCAATGAGGAAGGCAGAAAAAAAAAAAAGGAGCCATGACAGAATTAGCAGGATCCACAAAAACAGATGGGTGAATTGATGAAGCACGAGGCACACAGCTAGTAAGTGTCAACTATTTGGTCTGAGGTCAGATTTGAACTCAGATCCTCCTGCCTTCAGGGCCAGTGCTCTATCCACTGTGACACCTAGCTGCCCCTTGGGCAGGCTCTTAAGGAGTCTGAATGTTAGTGAGCTATTGGCTAGATTGTAAGAATCCAAGCAATGGCTAGATTTTAAGAATCTCAGCATCTTAATACAGACAAGATGGACTTTATATACAGAAAGACTGTAGGAGGGAACTAGGAGTGGCCAAATAGTTTGGGGTGACTGGAGGAGGGGTCTAAGGAGATCTGGATGGGAGTGGCCAGTAAACTGGGATGAACAGAACACCTGGGACCTAGATGCAGTGGCCAAAGGAGAATGGAGCTAGCTAGGATTAAGGGTGGGAAATGGCCTGGGGCCATAGGGAGGTAAAATAATGGAGGACTAGCCTACCTTAAGGGTAGAATTGAGAGATTAGGCATAGCCACAATAAAAGGCCAGTTGATGGGATTATAGCCTCAGGCGAAAACCAGAGATTTGGCCACCTGGGAAAGCCTAGGGTTTTTCTTTTTTGGGGTCTAGATCCCATCCTCATCACTCACTGCTGCTATGCAATTCTACTTTACCTCCTTTATTAACTCACTATCCCACTCTCCAAACTTTTTCATCTCTTCTTAACCCTCTCATGGCTCCCTCTTCCCCCGCTGAAAAAAATTGAGGTCATTTGCTATGAACTCCCTCTTCTCCCTTCTTCCTTATCTCCTATCACTCAGTTGCCTTCTCCCACTCTTCTCTTTCACCTCATCTCACATTAAAGTGGCCTTACAAACAATTACTACCTCTAAGCTGATGATCTTCAAGTTTACTTTTCCTGCCCCAATCTCTCTGCTGATCTCCAATCTTACATCTCCAACTGCCTTTCAGACATCTTGAACTTGATGTACAGTAGACATCTTAAACTCAATATGTCCAACACAGAACTCATTATCTTTTCCCCTAAACCTTCCCCTGCCCCCACCTTCTCTATTACTGTAGAAGGATCCTCAGTTTTGCAATTTAGGAGTCATCCTGGATTCCTTATCATCTCTCACCCTGCAACCCCCTCCTCCTATGGAAGCTGTAGCCAAAGCTTGTTGATTTGCTTTTGCAACATCTCTTAAATACTTTCTCTCCTCTCCACCTTGGTCCTTTTGACTGGAGGTCAATAAATCAAGAGGCAAGGCTAGACAATAAAAAGTTTAATGAGCAGAACAAAGGGAGATACCCTTACTTAGGGTTTTATACAGCCTTATGGTCACACTGGGCAGCTAGGTGTGGCAGTAGATCTGTTGTTGTTTGTCCTTAGTTTTGGAAAAGGACGGTGATTTAGGGAAGGTGATGTCATGACTTGTGAATGAATTGGATTTAAGTGAGGCTTGGCTGTGCAAAGTCACCAGCCTCACTCCTTCAGAACCTTCTGGGTCCAGTGGCAAGATATATGTCAGGATGACTGGAGATGGCCCCAGATGCAGTAGGAGACCTTGGCCTTTTTAAGCTCAGGTCTTTTCCAGATCTCAGTTTGTCTGAGGCTATTCTCATTCAGTGATTAAAGCTAGGTAAAAAATGAGATAAAGAATGGACTCCTTTATCTGGCCAAAAAAAAAAAAAATCAACCTGGGAGAGGAAGATCCTTAGGGTTTCTAACAAAAACAGAAACAATTGCTGTTTACACTTAAGAGTGGAGTCAGGAAGATCTGAGTTCAAATCCAACTTCAGGCACTTAATAGGTTCGTGATTCTAGGCAAGTCACTTAACCCTGTTTGCCTCAGTTCCTTCATCTGTAAAGTGAACTAGAGAAAGAAATGGCAAACCACTCCAGGATTTTTGCCAAGAAAACCCCAAATGGGGTCATGAAGCATCAGATACAACTGAAAAATGACTGAACAACAACAGGGTCACATTACTGGAAGCAAAAATAGACTATTAGGGGGCAGCTAGGTGGTGCAGTGGATAAAGCACTGGCCCTGGATTTAGGAGGAGCTGAGTTCAAATCTGGCCTCAGAACATAACACTTACTGTGTGACCCTGGGGAAGTCACTTAACCCCACTGCCTAGCCAAAAAAACAAACCAAAAAAAAAATAGCATATTAGGAGAGGCTGCTTAGATCTTTTCCTTATTTGGGAGGTCACAGGGAATGGATATCAAGGAGATGTGAAGGATGTTATTTGTTGATCTTATCTCAGGTGAGGCCAAAGGTAAGATCTGTTTAGGTGGGAACGTTTCTCAGTAGTTAATACCTTCAGAATATTCTAGAGGAGCAGATATCTTGGAGATCTCCTTCAAGATAGAATCAGTAGACTGATCCTATTGATGAATAAAATACTAACTGAAGGTCTGTCTACACCATCCTGTAGCTCTCTTTCTTTGACCTCTATGTATACTTTTCTAGGGAGATGTTTCCTCCAAACTCACAGCACACAAAGTTTTATCTAGTTCCTCTCTCTCTCTCTCTCCCTCTCTCTCTTTCTGGTTGTGTGTGTCTATACACACACACACACACACACACACATGAGACTAGCATTTACTTAACTCAAGAAGACAAATTTTGAAAGAAAGATCTTATTTAGTAAAAATTGTTGAAAGACATACCAGTGGGACAGCTCATGGGAGGAGTTGATAAAGACAGTTATTTTTGGAAACAACAAAAAAGAAGAAAAATGGCTGAAAAAACCCCACATACAAGATGATAAAAATATAACACCCCCTGAGGCAGCTAGATGGCGCAGTGGATAGAGCACTAGACCCCGGAGTCAAGAGGACCTTACTTCAAATCTGGCCTCAGACACTTAACTAGCTGTGTGATCCTAGGCAAGTCATTTAACCCCAATTGCCTAAAAATTAAAAAAAAGTAAAAAAAAAAAAGATAATAGTCATGATTTCCCTTTACAATTACAGAAACGAGGTTGATCCCTCCAAAATATATTATGCTATTGTTTATCTTTTTGGCAGTTTTGACATTTATTACACATGCCATTGGTTTGCCAGGTTTTTGAATCAACTAATCTCTTACTTAGTTTGGATTAAATTTTATAAATTATAAATTTGAAAATAACATGATATTGGGCATCTCATTTTTTTAAAAAATCATGATCCTTGAATCTTATATAGGCAGCTAGGTGGTTCAATGGGTAGAGTGTTGGGCCTGGAGTCAGAAGACCTGAATTTAAATTCAGCTTCAGATATTTACTAGCTATGTGACCCAGAGTGAGTCACTTACTCTCTGTTTGCCTCAGTTTCCTCAAATGTAAAGTGGGGATAATATGAGCACCTACCTCACAGGGTTGTTTTGAGGGTCAAATATTTATAAAAAGCTTTTTTTTAAAGCACATAGTAGGTGATACATAAGTGGAAGTTATTATCATTATCATTATTATTATTATTATTATTATTATAAAAGCCTAAATCCAAGGGACATCATTTCAGATATTCAGGAAGAAATATAGATTTAACATCACATAGGAAAAGCTGTACAACACACATAAGAAGTGTAAAGTCAGACACCATGAACTGAATACAGTATTTGCTTTGTCTTCAGATTGAGATGTTTATGAGTTTTGTATATGTGGAGGTTTAGGGGTCTGGGGTGCTGGGACCCCAAAATTACAACACACAAGTCTTGCCCGAATGAATTTGACCCAAGCCTTCTCTCAGCCAAAGACATGGTGTATTAGAACATCTGCCATCTTGACCAGACTCCTAAGGAATCTAAGCATTTGTAATGCTAATGCAAGAGGGCCAGATCTTAAGAATCTGAGCACCTTAACGGAGACTAGATGAATCTTATATACAAAAAGACTGTGGGAGGGAACCAGGAGTGGACAAGAAGTCTAGGGTGACTGGAAGAGGGGTCTAAGGAGGATCTAGATGAGAGTGGCCAGTAAGCTGGAGTGAACAGAACACCAGGGACCTGGACCATGTGGCCAAGGGAGAATGGAGTCTAGATAGGATGAACGGTGGGAGGTGGCCCAAGGCAATCAGAAGGTACCAGAACAGAATTGGGAGATTAGGTGTAGCCACAATGAAAGGCCAGTAGAGTGGATTATAGCCTCAGGCAAATACCAGAGATTTGGGATATGTCCAGGGATTTTCTTTTTTGGGGTCCAGATCCCAAAGACATGGTCTTTTCCTTTTAGGGGTGTTAGAAAAAATCTGAAACAAAAATCTACTACAGTGATTGAATGAAGGAAAGCCTTTATTACACTTCTTGTGAGAGAAGCAGGCACAACACACTTAAGTAGCATGTGGGCACTGGGTTCAGTGGTAGAATCAACTTTTAAACAGTAAGATCCATACTCCACCCACCAGGGGTAGGATTGGTCTAGTTCATCTGAGTTACTGGACAGCCCATCACATGTTCTTCCATGTTCTGTTAACTCCGCCCACTTCATGGGTCCCATGTTCAAAAATGAACATCCTCGGAGTGTGTCAGTTAATATTTAATAACCTTATTAAGCAAGCACCTCAGAGAAAAGCCTTGTTGCAACAGGTTTAGCCTCCAGGGCTCTTTCTTAAGGAACTAGCCGTTTACAGAATGTTTGGTACACTGTCTGATTGGTTGAGGGACTATCCACAAGATCTTAGAGTTTCTTATCCTGCTGTGGAAGCCTAACTCCCTAAAACCTTTCTTACAATTCCCCTCTTTTGTGGAAGCCTAACCCCCTAAAACCTTTCTTATAGGGATTCAGATCCCATCCCCATCATAAGGACAAAGGTGAGAAATGCAGGACAAAGTAAGGAGGGAAGATGGTCCAACTCAATGTAAAACCTGCAAGCTCTACTTAAGGAATGAATTATTAAATCTTACAGTTGGAAGGGATTTTGACCCTAACCTGAACAAAAGTGTTCTCTACAAACAGTCCTGAAATGTAAGTCATACAAAGTCTGCTAGATAGTCTTCAAACAGGAACTATAAAGTGAAGATAATTTTAGCACCCTACTGTTGCGGTCTGAGAGGTTGAGAACCCTCAAAGACTCGAGTGCAGGGCGGGGTCGTCTGGAATGAATTCACAGACTCAAGCATTCTTTAAGTCAAGGTGGCAAAGATTTATTGTTACACTTTTCAGCAGGCAAGGATTCTTAAGGAACCTGCAAGAGACTGAGGATGGAGCTAGGGTTTATATGGAAAAGGGCATGGGAAAGGAATGTCAGGGATACTGATTAGGTAATCCAAAGGTCCAGGTGTCTTTGGGAGCTATGGATGGGAAAGTACAGGGAGTATACCAGACAGGGAGGGAGATGACAGAGGTATGAATCTTGGGAGTCTGGCAGGAGGAAGAGTCCTTGGGCCAGCCAAGGACAAAACTCCTTGGGCTGGGCAAGGTACCCCCCTCTGTCTCTGTCTTGATGAGAGAATGCAACAAGGGAAAGCTTTCTCACAAGACAGTAGCTTACTAAGGAACTGGGAGGCTTCCAGAGACAGGATCTGAGGGCTGGGGCCTGAGCAGCCCAGCACTCTCTCACCCAGCTTTGTGTAGCTGCACCAGGAAGAGAGATAAAGGTCTTGCTGGGGCCCACACATGAGTAATTGCTAGGCACAGTGTCCTTGGGCTGGGGAGTGATTGTCTGAGATAGCACCCCATCACTACCTCCCAGGGTTATTGTAAGGATCAAAGCACAATGCCTGATTCATAGTAAGTGCTATATAAATATGTTATTATTATCTGAGTTCATAATCCTATCTTCATACACTAGCTGTGTGACTCTGGACAAGTCATTTCCACCTCAGCCTCAGTATCATTTATAAAATGGGGTTAATAATATCAGGGTTGTTGTGAGGATCAAATGAGCTAACATGTGTAAAGTGTTTTGCAAACCTTGAAGTGTTACATAGCTCCTACAAAATTACTAGTTATTATTATATGTCTCTTCAATCCTATGGCTTTATCCTCAGTCTCCTCCATTTTGCTCACTGCTATTTTTTAAAAAATCAAATCATCCCTTATCATATTTGTCTCCTATACCAAGTGTTCCAAAAGTCTTAGTGCAGTTTAAAACTATTAAAGCCTTTCATTGCGCCCCTCTCTTGACTCCTTGGCTTACCAACTATCTCTCCCTCCCACTTCCTCCTCTAATGAACAAACATTTATTTCCTCTTCTTCCCACTTGAGGAAAAAAAACCTCAAATCCATGTAACAAATATGCATAGTCAAGGAATGAATTTTCCAGCCAATGAACAAGTATTTATTTTCTCTTCTTCCCATTGGAGGGAAAAAAAAAACACAAATCCTTGTGATAAATATGCACAATCAAGGAATTATTCTCCCTTTCCCCTCAGTGAAGAAGCATTTCTTTTCTCTTTTTTCCATTGGGGGAAAAAAACCTAAATCCTTACGACAAACATGCGTAGTCAAGGAATGACTTTTCCCCCTTATGAACATTTATTTTCTCTTCTTTCCACTGGAGGATCCCCGGATCCCCTCCCGCCAAATCCTTGCAACGAATATGTAGACAAGGAATCCCAACCCCCCACCCATGCACAAGCATTATTTTCCCTTCTTCCCACTGGAGGAAAAAACTTAACAAAATCCTTGTAACAAACATGCACAGTCAAGGAATTAATTCCCTACCCCCGCCCCATGAACTTTTATTTCCTCTTCTTCCCATTGGAGGGACCCCCGCCCCCCCAAATCCTTGCAACGAATATGCACAATCAGGTAATTCCGCCCCCCCCGTATGAGCATTTATTTCCCCTTCTTCTCATTGGAGGAAACACCCTCCCCCCCAACAAAATCTTTCTAACAAATATGCCAAATAAGTCAAGGAATACATTTTTTCCCCCCCAAAAAACAAGTATTTACTTTCTCCTCTTCACACTGGACGGAAAAAAAAAAATCAAAACTAAGTCCTAACAAACACGCATGGTCAGGCTGAAGAAATCCTGCAAAGGGCAGCCTCTGGAGGCGCGCCAAGCCTCCCCTCTTCTAGCGGCTTTAGAGGAGGGGGATGACCCCTGGGGTGGGGGTGGGGGTGGGATTCACAGAGGCCAGAAGGGCTCAGCCTAACGGTGACTGTACAAGCTTCTGCTGGGGGCGGGAAAATAGCCCCTCCTGAGGTGTAAGGCGGAGGAGGACAGTCGGCGCGCACCCCGCCCACGGGAGTCGCCAAAATCGTCCCGTGACTCTGTACTTTGCGCCAGACTCTGGCCCTCAACCGCCGCCAGGGGGAGCGCGGGGGCCCACGTGCTCCGGGCGAGGGGCCCGGCGAGCTGAGGGGAAGGGGTGGGGGGGGGGGGGGGGGGGGGGGTGGGGTAGGGAAGGCGGTGGGCCTGCGCGTGCGCTCACGCTCGGCTGAGGCAGGCACCCCCCCCCCCTCCCGCTTTCCCAGTTGGAAGGTCACCGAGTGTCTGGTGTGCGGTGTGACTGCATGGGGGTTAGGGAGGGTGGGAGTGGTGGTGGGATGAAGCGGAGGGCAGGAGCGCCTGCGCAGTGCCGCCCGCGCAGGAGGTGGGCAGTGATGGAGGGAGCTTTGACAGCCCAGCAGGTAAGAGGGGTCTCTGGCGGTCTGGGGAGCCAGAGGCGTGGAGCTGGCCGGGGGCTGGGGCGCGTTCACTAAGCGTTCATACGTTTCCCGCTGGCTCTGGGTATCCTCTTTGCCATTCTTCTTTTTCATTCTGGGATCCACCGACTCCGCGCCCGTCGCCCCCCCCTTCCGCTTCCAAAGTTTTCATTTTGAAGAATCATCTGTTCTCCCGCCGACCCGACAGCCTTCCTCCTCCCGTGCTCGGAGCCTGCTGCCTTCTGCCTTCCCTTGTCCGTTGGGCCATCCGGATTGGGACAGCATGCGACCTTTGCACCCATGCAAGGTTTTGGCTGAGGGAAAATCGTTTTAATCCTGAAACGCCGCTGTTCTTAGGCTTCGTTCACAAAGCATTTGTTTAAGTGCCAACTGTGTGCCAAGTACTGTGCCAGGTGCTCGGGGGAGGTAAAAACAAAATTGAATCGAAAAAACATCTTAGGGCTCACCGTGTGCCAAGTCCTGTGCTGGGGTGGGGCGGGGGATGTAAAAAATAGATTCGAAAAATTGTCTTGTTAAAGCGCATACTATGTTAAATGTAGCCAGGTGGCCAAGTGGACAGAGCTCTGGGATTGGTCTCAGAAAGACCTGAGTTCAAATTCTACCTTAGATATGTCTTAGCTGTGTGACCCTGTGCAAGTCACTTAACCCTGTTTGCCTCAGTTTGCTCATCTCTCAGATGAGCTGGAGAAGGAAATGGCAAACCACTGCAGTATCTGCCAAGAAAACCCCAAATGGGGTTATGAAGAGTCAGGCTTGACTGAACTACATCTATGTGGAGCTAGGCTGGGGGTGGTATGGGGAGGGCAGTAAAAACAAAATAGAATCCTAGGAGCATGTTAAGTCCCTCCTTTGTGGGTGTGGGTGTGGGGAGAAAAAATAGACTCAAAAAAGCATTTATTAAGTACCTACTGTATATCAAGTTCAGTGCTAGGCCGGAGGGTGATAAAAAAAAAATAGAATCCAAAAAGCATTTAAATGCTCACTGTGTGCCAAGGTACTGCCCTAGAAACAGTCCCTTAAATTCTGTTGTGGAGAAGTGCAGATAAGCAGATACAAGGTATGCCAAAAGTCTTTAAATTTTAATAGTTTAAAAAAACTACACTGAGACTTGTGGAGGGCTAGGGACTAACTTTGTGATTTCATTGCCATAAAGAACTCTCTAGGAATGCGGTTCAGAACCTTTTCTGCAACTTAAAAGTCTTCATAAGATGCGTTTTGTCTGGGATTCAGAGCCCACCACAGAAATTAAGTTGTGGGTGATCCAAAACGCAATAGAGAAAAGCGTGGTAGACATGAGGAGCCTGTCTCATGTTATCAAGGATGGCTTGGACATTGATGTGGATGTCCCTCCCTGCCTTGAAGACTTGGTTTACATGCCAACTTTTGAAGGCAGCCTTTCCTGATTCTCCTCTTGCCCTCAACCCCTGCTGCCTTCAAAGGTTCCCTTCCACCTGCTCTGTACACACACACACACACACACACACACACACACACACACACACACACACGGATGTGTATGCTGTCTTCTGAATATAAGCACTTTTGAGAGCAGAGACTTTAATTTTTTCTTTATATCCCCATTGCTTAGTATAGTGCCTGGCACATAGACAGGACTTAATAAATGCTTGTTGATTGACAAAAAAAAAGTGTGTAGAGAGCTTCCTAGAGACCACTGAGACTTGCCTGGGTCACACAGCTAGTATGTCAAGATGGGTCTTGAAACCAGGTCTTCCTGGTTCTGACCTGGTGTTATATCTACTACTCCACACTGCATCCCAATAAAAATATACATACAAAATAAATAAGGATTTTTTTTCAGGGGGAGGGCACTAGCAATTTGTGGGATCAGGGCTAGGGTCTCCCCCTATGTGGGAAGTGTCCCTTGAATTGAGCCTTGAAAGAAGCCAGGGATTTTTCATGGTGGAGGTGAGGAGGGAGTGAAATCATTGCATGTGGGACAAATCAGGGTGATAGGAAGTGGACTGTTGTGTACAGGCCGCAGTGAGGAGGTCAGTTTAATTGGATTGTAAAGTACAAAAAGGAGAGTGCATATGTCTTCAAAATAGCTACAGTTAAATTTCATAAACTTTATTGGCTCCAGTGAACGTTAATTTCAATACGTCAAAAAACCAAGCTATTCGTCTTTTTACCAATGTTTGTATGCTCTTTGGATTTTCCTATTTCTGACAGTTCTCCATCATGCTCTCAGTTATCCAAGCTTGAAATGTTTAGTTGTATTTGACTTCCTTTCCCTCTGTCCACATCCCAAGATCACCTGTCACTTCTTCCTTCCTAATGTTTCTCAGGAGAGACAGGAGGTGTACTACTACATCGATGAATCCCAGGTCTGGACCACTAAGGTTGATTGATAATTTCACATCTTTTCCTTCCTTCCCATTCTGGTTCTGGCGCTAATCATCTCACAATGGCTACAGCAGTACTCGTTGAATTGGTCTCTACATCTAATATGTATCCATATTCTATTTGCTCTGTACATATACTATTTGGCTGTCCATTGCTCAAAACTCCACGACCTGCCAGTAAAGTCTGAGCTTCTAGCTTGGCATTTTAGGCTTTCCCCTAAATATGATCCCTAATGTGGTTCAGTGGAAGAAAAACTGGATTCCAAAGACCTGGGTTTAGATTCCAAATTTCCTACCTCATGACTGGTGTGTGCTTCCTCAGTTGAGTCATTTTAAATTTTGTGATCCAATTTTCTTATCCAAAAAATGAGGGATTTTAGAGTAGATGACCACTAAGTCAACCCTACATCTACGATCACACGAATCTCCCGTTCTACAGAAACTGCAACATTCATTGAACATGTTTTGCTCTTTCCTAACTATACCTTGACTTTGTTCTGCTTTTCTGTCTTAACTTGGTCATAAAGTTCTAGACCAAGTTTCACCTTCACAAAGCCTTTCCCAAATGCTCAACTTCTGAAGGCTATGTCTTCATTTGAACTCTGTCACCTTCTCTTTTTGTGACTATTTGACAATTAGTGTATATTACTCTGTGTTGTCTTATATGTATGTATGTGTATATGTGTCATACATATACATATCTTTCTTGCTTCTCCATAACTAAATTATAAATCCATTGTATAAAGCAGAGGTTCCCAAACTTATTTGGCCTACTGCCCCCTTTAAAAAAAAATTACTCAGCACCTCCTCTGGACATCTACTTTCTTTAACCCTTCAATGATTATTTTTTTTCTTTAAATTTGCAACATTTAAAAAAAAAGACATCTCAAATTTAATAATTTATTGTAAATGTGTGGGTTTTTTCCTGGATTGAAATTTTCTTTTTTTCTTTTTCTTTTTTAGTGAGGCAATTGGGGTTAAGTGACTTGCCCAAGGTCACACAGCTAGTACATGTCAAGTGTTTGGTCTGAGGCTGTATTTGAATTCAGGGCCGGTGCTCTATCCACTGCGCCACCTAGCTGCCCCTACCTGCATTGAAATTTTGATAACAGTATTACATCATGTAACCATATAGTATCATATTGTAAACAAGTCATTACACTCACATGTTCCTGCTGACGCATTCTGGACCTCCCAACAGTATGCCACATGCTCACCTGCCAGAACTTGCTTGTTAAAACCTATTGGTGGACTTGACCACTGATTGGTTATAACTTGCATTTTGTGTGTTTATTTGGAAAATAATGTAATCACTACGACTTTAACTCTGTTACACAACAGATGAAACATTTGCGAATGGTTTTTCAAAATTCTCTTCTTTCCTTCAGTTATTTTCATTCAATGCCCCCAATTGCACCGGAGGGTACTACTGTCCTCTGGATTGCTTCCTCAACTCCCCAGGGGCCAGTATCGCCCACCTTGGGAACTTTGCTACTAAAGGCATATATGTATATGTATACGAGTACATATGTCTAATTTCTTCCCAACTAGATTGTAAGTCCATTAACCTGGTTAAAGGCATTGGTAGCCTGCTTAATCAAATCTGGAGATGACACCAAGCTGAGAGGGACCGCTAACACACTGGATGACAGTTAGGATCTATCTTGACAGACTGGATCATTGAGGCTTCCTCTCCACCCCAGCTCCTCCCTCACACAGGTAGAGTTCGGTATACATATTGATATTCCCTCAAATACTCAAGCTTCCAAGTTATTCAGTTTATTCAGCCCCCATGACCTACTTCTGTACTCCATCTTAGCTTCACACAGGGATGGTCATACTTTTGATCTTGCTGTCATCCACAAGTGTTATGCTTCCTTGTTCATAAACTCCAAAATCTCTGAACCTTATTGTAATTTTTTCTCCTGAGGTACAGTGGAAAGAGCACTGAACTTGGAGTCATGAGACTCTGGTTTGTATCCTGACTCTGCTTCTTAATGTCTTTTGTGGTCTTCCATGGACAAATCATTTATCTCTCTGTACCCCAGTAACCTCATCTTTAAAATGAAGGGATTGGATTAAATAGTCTTAAGGTCCCTTCTAATTCTATATCTATGATTCTATACCTAAGCCTCATCTTTGCCTTCACTGTTAACTTCCACTCTCTTTATCTTTAGAAGTTTACTGACTGCACTCTCCTCCCTTCCCATTCTTGACCCCTCAGTGAACCGTTTCAGCTTTATGTGATCTTCTGCTCTTGAATCCATTTCCCACTTGTCTTCCTAGTGATCACATTTTGCCAAAACCCAACCTTCCTTTGCTTCTACTCATATGCTTATGAATAGAGCTGGAGGAAGTCACGAAACTGTTCTGATTGGGTCTGTTACAAATTTATGTTATCTAATTTCAACTGGGTTTCCACTGCTCCCAGGTAGCCCTTTTGCTCTTTCCTAATATATTCTCTATCCTACTTTTCACAGCAGCTATTCCAAACCTCTTCTTTCCTCCTCCATGATACTTCTAGCCCTCATCCTCTCAACTAAGAGCTCTCTCTAAATCTTCAGGCTTTCCCCAACTGGCAGCTTCTTTCTTTCCACCTACTAATAAGACCCTGTTCCCTTGATCTTGAAAAAAGCCTCTCTTGAGCCTACCATCCATCCATATTAGCGATCATCTTGTAACTTCCCTTGCTTTCTTGACTAGCCTCCTTGAAAAAGTGGTATACTCTTGGTGCTTCTACTTCCTAATGAGTGAAGGATGAATTGGAGTGGTGAGAGATTCAAGGTGGGTACACAAATTAGAAAACTACTGTGGTAGTTTAGGTGAGGGGTGATGAAGGTGGAGAGAAGGAGGTATATGGGAGAGATATTGTGAAGGTAGAAACAGGAAGATTTGGGGCAGCTAGGTGGCACAGTGGATAGAGAACCGGCCCTGAAGTCAGGAGGACCTGAGTTCAAATCCGGCCTCAGACCAAACACTTGACACTTACTAGCTGTGTGACCCTGGGCAAGTCACTTAACCCCAATTGCTTGAAAAATAAAAAATAAAATAAAATAAATAGAAATAGAAATAGTAAGATCTGACAACAGATTGAGTTTGTGGAGTGGGTGAGAGAGAACAGTTGAAGATGACAAGCAAGGCTGGGAGCCTGGATAACTGGTACAATAATGATGCCCTTAATAGTAATATGAAAGTCGAAAAGAGAGGAGGGTTTTGGAGGAAAGATAATGAATTCTGTTTTGAGTTTATTGAGTTTGAGATGCCTAAATGTACATGTATTTCAAGATGTTCAAAAGACAGGTAGTGATACAGGTCTGAAGCTGAGGAGAGAGATTACAGCTTCTAGACTGATCTGAGAAGCATCTGCATAAAGATGCTAATGGAGCTCATAGTAGTTGGTGAGTTTACCAGGTAGGATAGTATAGAGGGAAAAGAAAAGGGTCCAAGACAGAGCCTGGAGGGGTGCCCGTAGTTAATGATTGTGACCTGGATAAAAGTTTAGCAAAAGAGACTGAGAAGTGGTCAGACAAATAGGAGTATCCAGGAGAAGATGATTACCAGTGTCAAAGGTTTGCTGTTATGTCAGCAAAAATGAAGATTGAGTTAGTTGGTCAGTAAACATTTATGCAGTGCTAGTTATGTGCCTGCCACTGTGCTAAGCCACGGCAATACAAAGAGAAGTTAGAGACAATCCCTGCTTTTAAGGAGGTCGAAGTCTAATGGGGGAGACAACATGCAGACAACTATTTGTAAACAAATGATGTACGGGACAAATTGGAATTAATCAACAGAGGAAAGACACTAGAATTAAGTAAGAGGGATCAGAAGAAGCTTCATATAAAAGGTGAGATTTTCAATTTTAGTTAGGACTTGAAGGAAGCCAGGGAAGCCAGGTTGGCTAATTTTTTCCCCTTTGTTACAAATATGCATAGTCAAACTAGATAAATTCTGACACTGGCTGTATCCAGAAACTTATATCTTATTCTGCAACTTGAGCACATCATTTCTGTATTAGCAAAAGGGTAGCAGGCCTCATTCATAGTCTGGAATCATGGTCAATCATTGTATAGATCAGAGTTCCCAAGGCTTTCAGAGGTGTTTGCCTTTGTTATTGTATAAATTGTTCTGTTCTTACCTTACTCTGCTATCAGTTCATAAAGTCTTAGGTTTCTCTAAAACCATCCCTGGCATCATTTCTTTTTTTTTTTCCCCAAAGATGGACTAGGTAAAACCTTATTTAAAGATGATAAATAATCATATGAGATATTAAACTGAATTAAAGAATCATAGAATTACCTGTTATCTATGTCTTGATCGAAATGAACAATTAAATTTCTAAATCTGAAAAAAAAATCTGTAAAGAAACATGCAACCTTGTTTTTAAAATGTTTCTACAAAGTATTTGAGAGTATAAAACCCAGTTTTCACTTTTCTTCCAAAGATTTCACTGTACACATTGCTCAAAACAAGAATTAACATCAGCTTTTCTGGAAAGTTAGCTTACAGTAGAAAAAGAGAAAGTGAAATCCACATACAGTAAATATTCTCTTCAAAAATATGCTCTTCCAGGTAGAAAATGTATCTGTTAGTGGAATATGACAGAGATCATTTTTCTGGTCATTTTGTAACTTCTGAATTAGGCTTTTAGTTTATAGACTTTTTCACCTACTTCAACATTACAAACCAAATTTTCACAAACAGATGTCAGGATCCCCATTCTAGTACTGTTTTATGAGAATTTACTGTAAACTAGTTAATATATTCTGTACTGCCATAGTTAAATGACTACATTATTTAATTTCAGCATAAAATTTGATGCAGCCATCAAAATAGTATATCAAAACTTACATTAGCGGGACAGCTAGGTGGCACAGTAGATAGAGCACTGGCCCTGAAGTCAGGTGGACCTGAGTTCAAATCCTGCCTCAGACCAAACATGTGACACTTACTGGCTGTGTGACCCTGGGCAAGTGACTTAACCCCAATTGCCTAAAAAACAAACAAACCCAAAAACTTAAATTAGCCTCTGTCAAAGAAGATAGTCACCCACTCCATATTGGCAATACTAGTATCATATATAAAAATCCATCCATATTGAAAACTGAATTCCACACTCATTCCAAAATTTAGAAGTTCTTCAACCAATGAAACATATCTTGAAATCAAAGTTTTCTTAAAGTTTCATCCTTTTTTTTTTCAGTCGCTAATGAATCTTCATTGTCAAAGGTGCCTGATTCCTTAAAACTTACATCCTTAAAAACTTACAACACACTCCATGATCTCCTTAAACTAGCTTCTTCTGTCTCTTGTCCCTTTCTCAGCCAAACTTCTAGAAAAAGCTGTCTAAACTTATTGCTTCCACTTCTTCTTCTCTTACCTTTGAACCATTTTCACCCTGGTCTGTGATCTCATTGCTTAGCTGAAACTGCTCTCTCTAATGTTACTAATGATCTGTTAATTGCCACATCTGATGGTCTTTTCTCAGACTTCATCCTTGACACCCTTGACAGGGTAGCAGAATGGATCAGAAAGTGGTATCCAACAACATATTTTTTTATATGAAACACATTTGAAACAAAAATTAACAGAGTTGAATTGAGGCACAGAAGGCCAATGCAGAGCATCAGGGTAACAATCATGACTTCAATCAAGGCAACAGTAGAAATAGATGTGGTTGAAAGAGATAAGCATACAACATTCATGCTTTTAAAGTATCATAGGAAATGAATTAATACCTAATATGTATAAAATGGCATAGTTATGAATACCTAAAGGTATTTAGATGCCTTTAATATCTAAAATACCTAATATACTAAATACAAAATAATTACTTATAATTTTATTTAATTACAGAGAAAAATAAAAGCAAAAAATATAATAGTAGGTGATTTCAGTGTTCCCTTTTCAGACCCAGGTAAATGTGTTAAAAATAAACAAGTAAAATATTAAGGACTTGAAAAGAATTATTTTAGAGAATTTAATTATGGTAGATCTCTGAGGATTACTGAGTGGGAATAGAAAGGAATATACATGTTTATTAGAATGTAAAATCTCATAAACAGTTGCATAAAAGCAGAAATATTAAACAGACACTTTACTGACAAAATGCAATAAAATTGTAATCCACAATGGACATTTTAAGAAAATATTCAAACTTGAATGGAGATTAAATAATTTAATCTTGTGTGGCTTAAAGAACAAATCATAGGAACAACAGAGAATTTTATCAAAGAAAATGGCAACAATGATACAATATACCAAAACTTTTAGAATGCAGCCAAAATAGTGGCTGGGGGAAAATTTCTATCTCTTAACACTTACATTAACAAAAAAAAGAAAGAAATGATTGATGAATTGGTCATGCAACTAAAAAATATAGGAAAGCAACAAACCACAAACCCCAACTAAACACCTCCCAAAATTTCAGAAAATGAGAGATAAATAAAACTGAAATAAAAAACATTAAATTGATGGAAGTAGATTTCTTTTTTTAAAACAAAAAAAATCTACAACTATTAGGTAATATAATGAAAAAAGAGGCCAACCAAAATACAATATAAAAAATGCAAAAGAAGAATTAATAACAAATGAAGAGAAAATAAAGGAAATTATTAGATACTCCTTTGTCTATGATATGCTAGCAAAACTGGTAACAAGTGAAATGAATGAATATTTTAAAAAGAAGTAAAATACTCAGATTGACAGAATAAGAAATAGAGAATTTACATAGCCCAATCTCAGAAAAAGAAATTGAATGAGACATAAATGAAGTCCTAAAGAAAAAACCCTAGGTCTACATGGATTTATAAGTAAATCCTATAAAACTTTCAAAGAACAACTAATTTCAGTTTACATAAATTGTTTGCAAAAATAGGAAAAGACAGGATCCTATCAAATTTTTCTTTGTAACTAATATGATCTTGCGATCTAACATGGGAGAGAGAAAGCAGAGAAAGAAAAAACATTAGAATAATATCTCTAATGAATAGTGGTATGAAAATATTGTATTAAAAAAAGGAAAAAGACAACAGCAACATATTAATCATATTATAAGTTATGACCAGATTGGATTTATTTTAGGAATTCAGGGGTGCTTCGGTGTTAGAAAAACTGTAAATATGATAGACCATATTAGTTACCAAAAAAATTGATTTTATAATTGTATCAGTAGATGTATAAAAAGTTCTTTACAAAATATAACACTTGTTTCTGTTAAAGACATTAAAATGCATAAGAAGAATTGGATGTGTTGACACATACTTGTAATTCTCACTAAAGGGAGGCTGAGACTGATGGATTGCTTAAGTGTAGGATTTCTGAACTGCAGTAGGAATAAAGTCAATCAAGTGTCTGCACTAAGTTTGGCACCAATATGATGATACCCCTCTCCTGTGGGAAGGACTACCAGAATGTGTAAGAAGGGGTGAACTGGCCCAGGTTGGAAATGCTGCCAATCAAAGCTTTTTTGCTGATCAGTAGTGAGATTAGTAAGTGGCTGCTGCACTTCTGGCCTGGGCTGAGATAGGGAGGCCCAGTCTCAAAATAGATAAACTTACTTCCCAAAACATAGGAATAAATGAACTACTCCTTAATAGGGTAAGTAGTGTCCTATCCAAAACCAAGAGTTAGCTTTATTTATAATGGAGAAACAGGTCTTTCCAGTAAAATAAGAGGTAAAGCAAGGTTATTCATTTTCAGCACTATTATTTGTTATAGTTCTAGAAATGCTAGCTATATTGACAGGGCAAAGAAAAGAAATTGGGGAGATGAACACAAGCTAAGAAGAAACAAAATAATCACTTTTGCAAATGATATGGGTTATTTAAGAGTACCCTAACAATTCCCCACTAAATTAATTGAAACAATTAGTAACTTCAGCCAAGTAGTGGAATATAAAATGAAGCTTCAGACTTCACCATCCCTTATGTATTTACAGAAAACCCCCAAAACAAACAAAAAACACAACCTAAAACTCCCCAGCAGGAATAAATGAAAAAAAATTTCTATTAAAAATAATGATAAAATATATATAATGTTTGGGACTCCACTTTCCAAGACACACAGGAGTTAGAGGAATACAACTACAAAACAATCTTTACAGAAATAAAGTCAGACTTAGATTATTGGAGAGAAGTTAATCGCTTATAGTTTTACCATGCCAATAACACTACCTAAATTCATTTACAAATTCAATTACATACTAATCATACTATCAAAAGGTTGTTTTACATAACTAGAAAAAATAATACACTTCATTTGACAGAGGTCTTGAATCTCAAGGGAAATAATGAAGACAATTACAAAGGAAAGAGGGCTACCACTACCTAATCTTAAACTATGAAGCCATAATCATTAAAACTATTTGGTATTATTTAAAAAATAGCAAAGTTTATTAGTAGAAGCGATTAGGCATATAAAATCCTGAAGCAAATGAACATAGTAGCATAGTATTTGATAAACCTGAGCACACCAACTACTTGGGTAAGAACTCACTGTTTAACAAAAAGTCCTGGGCAAACTAGAAAGTATTCTGACAGAAATTAGATTTAGATTATAATCTCATGCTTTATACCACAGTAAGCTCCAAATGGATACATGACCTGGATCTAAGGGGTCATGTCATAAATAAGTTAGAGGAGTGAGAAAGGTGATACCTTTCTGTATTATCCTTTATGGATCAGGGTAGAGTTCTTGACCAAAGGATAACAAAAGTATGACAGAAGATAAAATGAACAATTTAGATTTCATGAAATTTAAATATTTTTGTATTTGTAAAACCAGAGTAATTAAAATTAGTGGAGAAACAGTTAAATAGGAAAATTCTTGCTGCAAATTCCTCTGATAAAGGTCTCCTTTCCAAGATAAACAGAATTGCTTGGAAAATATAGAGAGATAGCTTTGAAGCCAGAAGACCTTTGTTCAAGACCCACATCTGATACATACTGGCTGTGTGGCCCTGGGCAAATTCCTTAACATTTCAGTACTTTAGCCAACTATCTATGACTATAAATTGAAGAGAAAGTGCCTGCCTGCATTGGTAATTTTACTTGCCCTGAAGTTCATTATACACTAATGAAAACACAGGTCTAGTCTCTACTCCCTATTTTATATAAGAACAAGAACCATTCCTTGGTAGGTAAATGGTCAAATGATGTTAACTTTTCAAGAGAGAGAGCTATTGGGGCAGCTAGGTGGCACAGTGGATAGAACACTGGCCCTGAAGTCAGGAAGACCTGAGTTCAAATCCGGCCTCAGACCAAACACTTGATACTAGCTGTGTGACCCTGGGCAAATCACTTAACCCCAATTGCCTTTAAAAGAAAAAAAAAAGAGATAGCTATCAAGAACCATATGAAAAAAATGCTATGAATCAGACTAAAACAACACAGCCTTCCTCTTCATACCCATCAGATTGACAAAGATCACAAAAGAAGAAAATGTCAGTTGTTGGAAGGGTTGTGGGAGGTCAAGCCCACTAATATGCTGTGAATTGATCCAGCCATTTTGGAAAGCCATATGGAGCTATACCCCAAACTTCACTAAACCATGTATAACTGGCACATAATAGGCACTATAGAAATGTTAGCTATTACTAATTATTATTATATGCTTTACCTTAATGATGCCACTGCTAGGGATTTACTCCTAAGAGATCAAAGAAAGCAAAAGAACCCAAATGTGGAAAAATATCCATATCAGCATTTTTAGTTGTAACAAAGAAAATGAAACAAAGTGGCTGCCAATCAGTTGGTGAATTACTGGACAAATTATGGGATGTGAATCTAATAGAATATTTATGAAATGAACAGTTTCCAAGAAACCTAGGAAGACTTATATGAACTGATTTAGAATGAAATGGGCAAAACCAGCAGAACCATTTATATAATGACTATGGTATTTTTAAAGAAAAACAACTTTGAAAGACTTAAGAATTCAGAGCAATGCAATTTGACCACAACCCTAGAATACCAATAGTGAAACATGATCCTTCTTTGACAGTGAGGCAATGAATCAGAAGTGCAGAAGAAGGCTTACATTTTCAGACATGGCCAATGCGGCACCACTCATTTTGTTCGTGTTTGTTCAATATCAGGGAAGGCTTGTGGGTTGTTGGTTGTTTTTTTGAAATGGTGAGGGAAGAGGGCGGAATTGGGAGATGAAGTGACTAGTTTTAGTGGTGCCAAAAAGAGAAGAAAAGTTGAAAAGAAAACATTACTGAAACATTTTAAAAATGCACAAAAGAGAGTAAAAGTTCAGAGTGAGACACAGATGAGCAGGACTACTATGGACCTAAAGTATTCCATTTGTAATGTACTTTTTAAAAACCGAGAAGAGATTCATGGATTCATTTACAACCTTATTTACTGTTCTTTATATTGAAGTGTTTCTTTGTCAAATTTGTAAAAATAAAACTTCCCCTCTGTCCATTGGAAGGACAGATACTGAAACTTAAGTACTTTGATCACATAATGAGAAGACAGGGCTTAAAGATTCATGCTGGGAAAGTTGAAGACAAAAGGAGAAGGGGATGGCCAAGGATGAGATAGGATAGATAGTGTCATGGAAGCAATGAATATGAGCTTGGACAGACTTTGAGAGATAGTGGAGGACAGAAGGGCCTGGCATGCTACCCACTGTTCATGGGGGCACAAAGAATCGCACATGACTGACAACGACACTTTGAAGAATTGAGGTTTTTTGTGTGCACATATATATAAAATTATATAAATATGTGAATGTTATTATTTATGAGTTCATGCTCATAATGATGAGTTTTGATCATTAAGAAAAGTTTACATTATGCTTAGCATCTCTTTAAAAAGGCTGGGAAGTAGTTACATGTTTTAGGAGTTCCATAAAAATTTTTGAAATACATTTTGGTGCTTGGTACCCTCAAGTTTTAGTTAATCTGGAACATTCACTTATGAAGTACCTTTTTCTTTAATAGTGTTGGGTGAGTACTAGAATTTTATGATGTTTAAATAAAAAGCATAATAGAAGTTTAAATATTCCTATTTTAATAATCGATTCTCTAATCTGGCATATGTTACTGTCTCTAGCTTCAGTTTATCCTTCTCAGAGGATAGCAGCAAATGCTCCACATCCTGGCAGGGAAGTAACGTAGGTAGGAGGAGTGGCAGTGCTCAACCCTTGCTTTTGTGTTAGGCTAGGGGATATCGCAGCACATGGTCTGAAAATGGATCACTTCTGCTCTCAATTTTGAAGAAAAATAGAAGAAATTCTTAAATAAATGACTTTCTGTTTTTGTTTGGTTTTGGTAGTGCCTTTTTTTGTTATGATGTTTTAAGTCATATTTTCTCATCATAGGTAAGTGGAGCCATCTAAGTAGAACAATGATACTCCTTTTAATTCTTAAGAATAAAGGTGGAATTCTCTTTAAATTAAATTTTATTTTTTTCATTTAACCAAAATCTGTCTTTTCTTCTTCCTACCTCCCTCCCGCAACAAACTGAAAAGAAAAAAGAAAAACAATCCTCATAACAAATATGTAGTCAAGCGAAACAAATTCCTACATTAGCAGTGTGATGGTGTTCTACTAAAAAAATTTGTTCTTTGAAGTTGGTTTATAAATTTTGAACATGAATGAACTGCTTATTTTTCTCTTTACTTTTGGTATGTCCCATTAGTAGGCTTATTTTCTGATTTCTGTTCACAGGAAATACAGGAAGAAGATACTGGTTTCATCAGTGAGTTATTGGAAGATGTGGAAGAAAAACTCAGCCCAGCTGTAGAAGAAAATAGTATAGCCCCAGTTAAAAAACAGGGACCTAATTTACACAATTGGAGCACTGACTGGAGCTTTTGGGTAACTCAGCAATTTTTCCCCTATCTTACTATTATTTGTTCTTAATTATTTGTCTTTATTAGAGGTTTATGTAATATTCCTTTGTAAGTACACTGCCTTAGTTTTATAACTAGGTTTCAAAGTAACTAAATACCTTGTCTGTGGTCACCAAGACAGTTCTGAGTAATAATCTTTACTACTATTCTTTGACCACTAGACTGTGCTGTTGTCTACTTGATGTTCCTGGAACTCATCTGCTTAAATTTCCTCCCAGAGAAACTATATACACAGCACAGTAATCTTGGTATGTTGTCATTTTCTGTATGTACCAGAAATGAAATTTGTATCAATACTATATTTCTCCGTGGTATTAGGAAGAAGCTTGTTTTAAATAGTCTGTTTGATTTTAAAAAGGATTTCCTAAAAGGAATGTGTAACTGTATCCAAATATAGCTTATATGGAACATTTATAAAAGAGAGGTTTGGAGTTAGAAGTTTCAGATTCTGTTTGCACGGCACTGATGCAGTTGCATATCCTTGAAGTGCTTCTGGTTTCCTTCTCAGTGGTAAAATGAGAATACTGTTTGTTGGTTAGGTGCATTGAAATCTTCCCTATTAGATTCTGTCTGCAGGAATTAAACATGATTTCTATTCGTATTGTTAGTTATTGTTATAATGGATTCATTAATTTCCTCTACCAGTATTTTTGGTGGTTATGAAATAGTAGATTAAAAACCTGTTTGAACACATTTTTAATGCAAATTATACAAATACAAATTATGTATCGTTAAGAGGCAAACACTTTTTTCTGTTAAAGCATAAAGGAAAGGTTGTTGTTAAGTCATTCCGTTGTGTCCAACTCTTCATGACCCCATGAACCAAAGCATGCCAGGCCTTCTGTCCTCCACTCTTTCCTGAAGTCTGTCCAAGCTTATGTTTGTTGCTTCCATGACGCTCTCTATCCATCTCATCTTCTACTGTCCCCTTTTCCTTTTGCCTTCAATCTTCCCCAGTATCAGATTCTTTTCCAATGAATACTGTCTTTTCATTATGTGGCCAAAGTATTTCAGCTTCAGTTTCCATATTTGTCCTTCCAGTGAAAAGAGTTCTGTACTGTTGCTCATTTTTGTTTTTATATATACCTTCTAGAGGTGTACCTTGTACATTTTAGTCACTTAATAAATGTTGAATTGAGTCAGAGATAGTCTCTTAGGGATAATGTATACTTAATGATATGATTTATTTTGTAATTTGGAAAGACTAAGAAAGTGAAAAGTCACATTATGAATAGGGCTAGGAAGTAAAGATTGGTGCATATCTATGCACAGTTATTACTTCACTTTATTGAAATATTTGTTATGATGTTGAACCTTTAAATGACTATGAGCTTACTCCTCATCCCCCAGGAGACTCCCAATTCTGAGGTAAAACTTTGAATTATATAATGATGATGTAAAATAGTCACTGATCTTTAAGTCCTCTCACTACTTCTGTTTGCTTTTTAGCATAACTGTCTTACTATTTTGTCCCCCATCTTGGGAATTGTTGATATTGTTTTTACAGCCTGTATTTTATTTTAATTTTTTATAATTATACTTTAACATTAATTTTTAAAATTTTGAGTTCCTAATTCTCTTTCCTCTAGCCCCTCCCCCACCCATTGAGATGGCTAGCAATATGATACCAGTTATTCATTTGAAGTCATGCAAAAAATTTCCGTATTAGTCACATCTCAAAAAAAAAGTACAAAAATTTAAGTAAATGAAAAAAATATGCATGAATCTGCTCTCAGAATTCATCAGTTCTCTCTCTGGATGTAGATAGCTTTCTTCTTTGTGAGTCCTTTGGAATTTTCTTGGATCCTTATATTGATTAAAGTAGCTAAGTCTTTCACAGTTGATCATCATTACACTATTTACAGCCTGTATTTTAAATGTGTAATGGCAACAACCTGAGTTCCACGGGCTGCCAGCAGGGCTAAGCAATGTCAATGGATGCTGCTGATAGAACCAAGCAAGAAGAAAAAAGAAATCGGAAGGAGGAAGCAAATGCCTTTGTTGTGTTGGGGAATTTGCTCAGGAGAGGAATAGTGCCTCCCTCTTGGGAACGGCAGACCAATCATTCGGATTCTGATAACTGTGAATCGAAGATAGGAGGCCAACTGAAAGCATAGAAATGTATTAGCATACTAAGGAACAGTGCTCTCAGTGATAACAAACAGCTTTAGCTTCCTAGGGTACAGATTTGGTTTTTATAACTTTTCAGACTTACTTGGAGTACACAGCCAATCAGCATTCAGCAGAAACTTAGGCTAGATAAGTAGAATATTTCATAGGAGGCGTAAAGGTAGAGAAAGTGGGGTCATTCAAGGGAAACATTATTATCAGAATAATAAAACATTCCCTGTGTAAGAGAGGGTGACTAAATACTTTTACAATTGTGAAAAAGTCCTTTAAGACAAATCCACAGGGTACGTGAGATTGCAGGTATCTCTTATTCAAGGACAAGTATTTGTTACATTGGTAGATTGATTCATCTGCTTTACTATGTCCTTGTGTAGTTAGATTCTGTTTCTCCATCAATAGTGGTTGGGTACTTTCCAATTTTAGACCACTAGCTAGTTGGGGAATTTCTACATTGTTAATCCATTGAGATGATTGTATTTTTCTCCTGCATTAATAAATGCTTGCTAACTTGATGAAAAAAAAGAGGGAGAAAAAGAAAAAGAAAGCATTCTCTATGATGGATAATAATTTAATCTTATCAGTGGTTTCCTTAGGTGCCACTCAGTTGTAGTAATACCTTTAGTTACTGAACTTGTGATTGCCTGTCCTTGGATTAGCTGCTTTTTCTCCATTTTTGTATTTATTGTTACTGTTTTGCTTTGAAAAAATTCACATTTATTGTTGCATTTTGAGGTTCATAGAGAACTTTCCTTGCTGCAACCTTTTGAGTAGGTAGTTGCAAGTATTATCATTCTTAGTTTACTGGTGAGGAAACTGAGGCTTGTCCAAGGTCACAGCACTAGAAACTGTTGGAGCTAGAATTTAAGTTGTTGTCTCTTGACTCTGAAGTCTTCTCACTACTACACCACACTGGACAGAAACACTTTACTTGTACAAGGGTTTCTCATTTTGTAACCTCATGTGGTATGCAGAAAAGACTTCTGTCAGTTAAAGTGGATATTACAAGTACATGTTGATCTTGTTATTTATTCCTAGGAAAGCCACGAATCCATTTTCTCATATTTAAATATGTTTATTTCAAGTTTGGATATTTTATTTCTTACCCTATAGTAGAAGAAAAGCAAGTTAATGTTGAGGGAGTAAAGGAGAAACTGCTGGAGGCAGGTACAATAATAGCAACAAGAAATGGCCATTTACAAAGGGAGAACATGCATAACAAACAATAAAAAGCAGACATAACATAAAGACTAACATAGAGACTGTGTTCCACTCTCACCCTGTTGTGACAGACCTTTCCTGCCAACCTCCTAAGTTGTCTTGGGCTGGAAGATTGTTTCACTCCACCCTTTTGTGGGTTCTGCTTTTTTTGTTTTGAGGTATTATTTAAGGTTGTTCAGAGGAGAATCCGGGAGAGCTCAGGCTAGTCCCTGCCTTTCCCCCCACCATCTTCAGGGATTAGATATGTGAAGGGAGAAAGAAGGTATCAAAGATAACCCAGTTCTTCTAAACGCAGGGACTAGGTGAATGATGATGCAAGACAGAAATAGTCAAATCAGAAGAAGGAGCAGGTTTAGGGGGAAAGATCAGAAACTTGGTTTTGGACATGTTGAATCCGAGGGTGCTCTCAAGAGAACGGAGTTTCCATTCTAGTACTGCCACTAGTGTGTTAGCTTTTTGACCTTGGCCAAACCATGCAATTTCTTCCTTGCCTGTAAAATGAGAGAGTTGAAGTAGATGAGCTCTAAGGTCTCTTCCAGCTAAAAAATTAGGTGATTCTATTATTTGAAGCTCCTCAAACAAAAATTCTGGCAATTTAAACTACTATAGAGTTTATGGAAGCTTATTTAAAATCAATCACATTAAATAGGTCCCTCCCAGCTCTAAGTCTGTAATTTGTTATTCCTTTCAGACCCTAAGCTTGCTTAAATACTTATTTACTGACACAGTAACTCTTTAGCAATTGGTTAGAATTAATTTTATTTAAAAGTATGGTTCCTCTTGTTGACAGTGAGATAAGCAGATTTGGCTTTTGAATTTCAGTATTAGTGGGTTAAGTAAAGTTAGGAAATATATTTCTTTGAAGTTTTCTCTTAAATTTTACTTGTATAATTAAGAAGAGGATTTCTTTCTTTAAAAATCTTTGGATCATATTGAAATAACCAAGGAATTGTTTAGTTAGCTGAATGAAATAAACATTACGTAAAAAATGGATGAGCGTATTTTATTCTATTTATTTATATTCTATTTATATATAATAGATTATTATATATTATAAATATACAGAATTATAATATATCTTATTATTTATTTATGTTTATATGTTATATTTATTTATATAATATTATATGATTATGGCTCATAGATGTAGGGCTGGAAGGGAATTAAGAAGCCATCCAACCAACCCCTTACCCTGTCCTTTAATTTTGTTAATAAAAGACCCAACCTTTGTTTTTTCTTTTAAAGGTAGAACAAAGACAATACCCCATTCCCTCCCCCCCACCCCCATTAAAATAATGGTTTATTCCAGGTGAAGTAAGGTCTCATGGGAGGACAGACAATAAACAGAGATCTGCAGCAATGTATTGGTTTAGTGTCGCTTCTCTTAGTGATATAGAGTTAGCAACTACTGGGAGTAGAAAAAGCCTTTGGGATTTTCAGCCCTTGTGTTTAGAAGATGTTATACTTAAGCATGTTTTTTTGAAAGAGGTAAGAATGTTGTGGTGGAGGTGCATAATGCTGCATTTTTTAATATTTTAGGAGCTAAGTAACATTAATCACATGGTTTTGGAATGCTTACTTCAATAGCATATTTGTTGATTTCTTGGCTTTAACAGCTAATTGGTTGAAAGTTCCATTTAAGGAATGGAAAGATACATTATACCTTTTGAATTGGGGAGCTAAATTGACGTCGTTCAAGTAGGAACTCAGGATTGGTTCCTTACATGCTTTCTGGGTGGGTGTATTTGAGACTGTCATCAGTGAAATAAATATAAAGAAACTGAAAAGTATAAAAGCTTATATCTTTAATTTGGAAAGAGGAAAATTATACATTTTTTGTTGAAGTTGAAGATAAACTTTATATTTTCTGAAGTTTTCTGTTAAAAGATGTTTAAAAATGAAATAACCAAGTTGTGATTAGAAATGAATCTTCTCTGTATACAAAACCAAAATTAACCAGTAGATATTTCTACATAAAATATCTGGATCTGGATTTTCTATAGACCTGGAAATTCTGGTTCTGTCTTATCTAGCTATTTCCTTTCTTTGTAGGTAACCTCTTCCAATCTTAAATTGTGGTGATAATACTTGCCACTAGCCTCCTTTACAAGGATGTCATGAGGATTAATTAATGTTGGCCGTGCCAGATTTTTAAAAATAAAAAACTCAGGAGTATTCATTAGTGAGTTTATAAGGTACATTGGCAGTTTAAGATGAAAAGTTTTATATATTCATTGTATTGTCTTTTAATATAAGCATGAAGGGCATTTACATGTTTTCTTCGGGTTCATGTACAAAGAGCAAACATATTTCAGATTAAAAGTTTATTTAATTCATGTTTTTCATTTTTAAGCATTTTTATCTTATTGCACTTTGAACATTTTCTCTTTTTCTCTCCCAATTTGGATTTAAAGTATTAAAAGGTATATCAGAAAAGAAATTAAGGTTTAAGAATTAACAAAGATATTTGATACAATTCCACATGAATGCTTTACCTAATTATTGACATGTCATAATCTTCCTCTTGAAACCTCATTGGTAATTGACCAAAGAGAAGGAAGACTAGTGAAAGAAGAAAATTCAAATTTTACCAGAAACAGTTGAATCCAGAAAGCTATAACAGCACCAGAAGAATAAGTGTGATAATGGGAAAAGGTGATTACAGAAATATGTAAAAATTATTTGAAAATAACATTTCCAGAAAAAGACTTAGAGGAGCAACAATTAAGAAAGACTTTAGAAAAAAATCTAGGAAATTGTCATTTACTTCAGTAGTAAAGAGGTTCTGCAATATTAACTGGGACTTTGTGCTTTTTAAATCTATTCCGTTTTAGGTTTAGAAATGACTAGTTTCCTTTTGTTTATCCACACCAATGGATAAGTTGGGTAGCATGGATCATAGGATCACAGTCTGAGGACTAGAAGAGCCTTTCAAGGTCACCGAATCCAAGCCCTCTTTTTATGGCTAAGGAAAGCTATGACTGCCTCCGGTCGTGCAAGGAGCCAGTGGCCTACCCAGGATTCAAACCAAGATCCTCCAACTCCACATCTGTTTAGTTGACTTTCAACTATAGTACAATGGATGAATCAAATGCAGGCTTAGTAACCGGAGAGTTGGTGCCGGGCTTAGTGCAGACTCCATTTGTCTTAGCCCTCTGCAGCTTAGAGCCCCTGAGCTCCAGAGAGCTGTCCGCTGGCTTCAGACTCCTCAGTATCAGGGATTACAGGGGTAGGCTGCCACAGCTGGCCTCCAGTTCAATTCAACAAATATGTATTATTTACCTTCTATGAGTAAATCAATGTGGTGATCTGAAGGTACAAAGATAAAACTTAAATAGCCCCTGTTCTGAAGGAGGCTACGTTCTACTGTGTGTGAATGTATGGGTGTGTGTATGCATGTGCATGTATTACAGTGTTACCATGGGCAAGTAAAATATAAGGTCATTTGAGGAAAGAGAAAACATTAACTAGAGGCAGCCAGGTAGCCCAGTAGAGTCAGGAAGATCTGTGGCAGTTACTTACTAGATGTTTGACCCTGAGCCAAGCACTCAACCTTTCTGAGCCTTTTCTTTCTTCTTCACTTTCCTCTTTACAAAGACGAAGAAGGTGGGGCTAAGAAAAAGAATGTAATCTGTCATGGAAGTGCTCAGTTCTCATTCTTCTGCCCCTCCTTTCTTATCTACTTCAGGCCCTAATTTCTGTTATTTTGCAGTTTTTTTTCCTGCTTTTAATGCTTGTGACTATTCACTTTCTGGTTTTGCCCTTTCTCTTAAGTCCTCCTCTCTCTTCTCCCTATCCTTAGCTTGTTTCCTGTGAAACTTAATTTCTTTTTTGACATCAAATTCTTTTTATACAATGAGTTCAGTCTCCTTTTTACTGGTTCAATTAAGAGCAAGGTTCACGAGACACTTCTCTGCCCTCCCCCCTCCATGTTTGTATATTCTTCTTGTGTGTGTGTTTTTTTTTTTTTTTTGAGGCAATTAGGATTAAGTGACCTGCCCAGGGTCACACCGCTAGTGTCAAGTGTCTGGTCGGAGACTGGATTTGAACTGAGGTTGTCCCAACTTCAAGGTCAGTGCTCTATCCACTGCGACACCTACCTGCCCCTGTATACTCTTCTTGTGAACCATGTGTATTATGTGGAATGGAAGTTCTCTCTTCTTCCTCATTTGTTTCCTAGTATGTTCCATTTTCCTTTTCTTTCTTAAAAACAACACAACAAAACCAATCCCAGGACCTGTGTTTGTTTTTCTTTACTTTTTCTGTGATTTTGAAGATACTGGGTTCTGAAGGAACATTTGTCTCTTCTCTTCCTTGTAGAGTATAAGCACTTCTGTACCATTCAGCTCCTTTTAACTGCTTGTGTTTCTTGTATCTTGTGTTTCCCTTTCAGAGATTCTACCCAGGTTTCATTAAAGGTCCATTTTTTTCTACAATGGGGTTATTATACTAAGATTTGTTCTCCTCCCCTCCTTTTTTTTTTTTAAAACCTTTTGGAATGTAATGTTTCAAAATTTCCTATCCTTAAAGTAGTCATAGCATCATCTTGTGTGATCTTACCTGTGGTTCCTAATTTGGATTTTGGTATGATTGTTCCTAAGTATTCTTCTCTATTTGAGGTTTCTTTTTGTAGTTGACCAGTGAATATTTTCAGTATTCACTTTGCCCTCTGGTTCTAATAGATCTGGACAACTTTCATTTGTGATTTCTGGAAATGGCTAGTTTTTTTTTTTTTTCTGGGTAATTTAATCATTTTATTAATAAGGTCAGTACATTTATTAATAAAAAGATGGTCATTTGGCTATGGTCTTAAACCAAAGACTTAGGTGTTTTTTTTTTTTAATTTGGTCCTGATGTTCAAGGCTTTTCTCTCCTTGACCTGTTTTCTATGTTAGCTGTTTTTAATAGTAGAGATCTTACATGTTCTTCTGATTTTTTAATCTTTTGACTTGATTCTGATATTTCTTGTCTCTTGTACTCCTTCATTGAGTTTTCTTTACTCTGTTATACTTTTCAGAGAGTATTACTTGTGTAAATTTTTTTAACCTTCAGTTCTAAGTTATTTATTCTCCTTCCAGAGACTCTCATTTTATTTTTAATTTAATTTTTTATCTCTTGATTCATTTCTTTAGATATTCTTGGAGTCATTATGACCAAATTATTCTTTTCTCTGAAGTGCTACTTATATCTGTTGTGGAGTTATTCTTTGTTTTTACCTCATACTTTTCTTAACTCATAGTATTTCTTCATTTGTCTTCAAAGTTACTTCAGTTTAGTCATATCTCTAGCATCAGTTCTGGATTAGGACTTCGTGCTGAGACCAGGATTCAGTCCCCTTCTGCACTTTTGTATGAGGTAGATGAGTCTTCTTTCGTTCTATCCCCTCTCTAGTCTGAATGTTGCTGTTGCTGCAGTTCTGGTTGGAGAGATTGGGACTAGGCCTTACTCTCTGCTTGAGTCCCTGGCTTCTTTCCCCATCTTCTGGTGGCTGAAAGTGTGTCTTTGCCTCAGCTCAGTCTCTTTTTTCCTTCATGCATAATTCTCCAAGTAGAGGGTTCCACAGCTTGGGCTGTTCATGGTCATGCACTGGCCCTATCTCCTGCTATAACTCCAAGATGAGGGCTGATTTTGGGCATTTTGAAGACTTTCCTCCCTTTCTTCCCCCACAGCTGGGGCTCTGTCTGTTCAGGACTCTTGGAAGGCCTTGTTTGCCATAGGCTTGTCTTAATTCCTGATGCTGAGCCAAAAGCCAGGGCCAGTTCTGTCCCCTTTGCCTCCCTGTCCCCTTTCCTGAAGGCTTTTAGCCATCTTCTTATGTTGTCCTGGACTTGAGGAATTTATTGATGTCATTAGTATTCTTGGCCATTGTTCTATCTGGTGACCTTTTAGGTATTTGCTGGATTTGTGGAGGTAGAGCTGAGGTTCTCTTGTTGCCTTTTAACTGCAAGTCTCAACAGATATTTAGTAAACATGAACTATGTGCCAAAGGGCAGCTAGGTGAAGCAGTGGATACAGTGCTGGGCCTAAAGTCAGGAAGACTCATTTTTCTGAGTTCAAATCTGGCCTTGAAGACGTGACCCTGGGCAAGTCCCTTAAGCTTGTTTGCCTCAGTTTTCTCATCTGTAAAAAATGAACTGGGGAAGGAAATGCAAACCATTCCTGTATCTTTGCCAAGAAAACCCCAAACCAGGTCACAAAGAGTTGGACAGCAGTAACTGAACAGCAACAACAAAGGCAAAGGTGAGGAAGGGAGAACATTTCAGCCATAAGGACGAACTGTGCAAAGCCCTGGAGATGTAACCTGTATGAGAAATTTCAAGTAAGACAATTTGACTTGAACACTGTATAAAGAAGGGTAGTGTTCAGTAATCTTTGAAAAGTAGGCTCTATAATATATGATATTCCAATATTTAGAAGCATTCTAATTACATATTATTAGAATATTATATTATAATAAGATAACCATAGCCTTAAAAATAAATATGCAAATATGCTAGAATGATCTTGCAAACATGAGAAAAAATTTCTTCATGTGTAGAGGAATTGGGATGAAAATCAGTCAAGCAACAAGAATTTATAAAGCACTTATTCTATGCCAGTCACTGTTGATGTAAAATGCAAAAAATGAGAGAGCCTCTGATCACAAAAAATTCAAAGATAAGTTATAGTCACAGGGATAGGGGTCAGGGTTTGGTTTCTTTTGAGTGAATCAGGAAAGACCTCTGGGAGGAGGTGATACTTTAGCTGGGCTTTTAAAGGAGTTAGGGATTTGGAAGAAAAAAAATATTTTACTCTGTGTTTTAGGGGCAAATCTGTCAGAAACAATTTTATTTTTAACATTAATCTAATATCCAAGCTATTTCTAGCCTAGAGAGAGAGATGTCCAAACTGGCATAATTCCCCAATGCCCTCCAGCAGTGTCTCTCTAAGATAATTTTAGGAGTCTTGAACTAGGAAGAAGTTATAATATATTAAAATACAGTTTGGGTTTAACATACAAAACAATAGGCGCTATTTCTTGTCAGTGACTGAAAGGGCTTCCTGTGATCAATATCTTAACCTTGAATGGAAAAGAGAACACTGCTCTGTGCAGAGGTTGTGGTGCCTATACCATCCTGTAAAGGTAGGGAAGAGGCTAAGATCTTATCTCGGTAAGAGTAAATGCATTAATTCCATTTCCCTAAGAAAGGTCTTAGTTTTTGTTCTACTCACTTTGCTTAAAAACATTTTAGTCTGTAGAGGATTTTAGGCTGGAGAAAATATTAGTATTTTCAGTAGAACTTAGAAAAAGTGTTTAATATGCTTCCATGGGGAAATAATGTATAATCAGTCTGGGAATATAGGCTGAAACTCAATCTTGAAGGGCTTTAAATTCCAGAGAAATTGTATTTTATCTTCAAGGAGAGGGAGAACCCCCAAAGATTCTTGAGCAGGGGAATAACATGGGTAGACCTGTGTTTTGGGAATATCAGTTTGGCAGCCGTGTAGAAGATAGATTGGATAGGAGAAGTACTGGATGTAGGTCAGGTAGCTGTTTTTCTCCATGCCGCAGTCCTGTGTCTGTAACACTAACATCACAAAGGATGGTCTAATTATCATTCTTAAAGATTCAAATATTGCACGCAGCTATTTACAAAAACATTATAAATAGTTTCATCTGGAGATAAGCTACCTGAATAGTAGTAGAATACATATTTTGGCAAAGCATTCATTATCAATATCTGAAAATACAAATTGGCAAAAAGTGTTTAAGTTACAAAGATCATACCATTTTCCTGACAGATGTTTTTGTAGGTTTAGAATATGACTATATTCAAAAGAACTGCAAATACTAACAATAATCATATGGAAATGTTCTAAATCACTAGTAATAATAGAAATGCAATTAAAAGAACCCTGAAGTTCACCTCATCCATTGGCAAAGATGATGGAAGAGTAAGCACACTAATGACCTGCTGACAAAGCTGTGAATTGGTCTAACCATTCTGGAAAGCAATTTGGAGCTATACCACAAAAGTCACTTTATAAATCCTTAAGAAAAGTGAAGAATTTATTGTCAATTCATGCTACTGCAAATATTTCATTACAGAATAAGTCTCCACAAAGCCCTATTGTTCCATAGAAGTTCTACTTTAAAGACTCATTTTGCTGTGGAGATGACCTTACCTTCTTAAAGTCCTTGCAGGATCTGGTAGGTTCTCCTAAACATGAAAGGTTTTTAGTATGGACCTTACAATAAATTCAATCTGCTACCTTGGGATCACCCTACTTAAGTACAAAGAGATGAAACACCAGGAGGTTGGCCACTTAGAAATAAAATTTGACCATGGTGACTCATGGGAAAAATTAATACATTTAGAACTTGATGTTAGAAGAGCGCTTTAAAATCACATGAAATAAATACCATCTCTTGGTATTTCATACACTAAGTCTGACATTCTGCCTGTTACACTCTATTTCTAACACAGTGGCAAGGTGATTTCCCAGAATTTACCTGCTTCAGATTCTTCTATCAGCAAGGAGATATTCTTGAATTCTTAAAGATTGTGTCAGCTGATTGCACACTGACTTTGTCTACTATTTGTGGATAAATCTGGTGAGACTCATCACTAGATTATCCATTAGGTAATGAATCCTTTGGATGTGATGACCTGGGAAACGGATGAACATGTGCTTTGTATGTAGTTCGTAGGATTTAGGGAAGTAAGAGACTTTTAATCACACTAACTTATGACATGCAGTGCTCCAATAAAAATTGATTGGCATTTATCTTTATCTCATTTTCTTACATATTTTGTGGTACTGTAAAGAAGCCAAGGGTTGGAGTAAAAAAAAAAAAGTTGACATTTAAAAGAAAACAAAGAATAAGGTGTACTACCACTGGTAGGAAAGTTCATGAAGGAAAATTATAGTGATTTTTTTTTCTTTTGAGACTCATTGTTAAAGTCATTGAAATTTCCTTTGAAAATACCTTAGAACAAGGGTGGGGAACCTTTTCATGTTGGAAGGCCCCACCCTCCCCCCATCCCTGCTCTAGGCAATGGAGTTAGTGACTTGCCCAGGGTCACACAGCTAGTAAGTGTTGTGTGTCTGAGGCCAAATTTGAACTCAGGTCCTCCTGACTCCAGGGCCAGTGCTCTATCCACTGCACCACCTAACTGCCCCAAGGCCACATTTAAGAAACTTCAATTAGATATACTTAAAAATGTACATTATTTTGTAAAAGTCTAACTACTATGTACTTAATAATTTCAAAAAATTAAAACTTTGTTAATTTTAAAGTTAACTAACCTTTTAAAGACTTTATTGTATCTATTTTTTGTTGGAAAGTCTCTTGAATATTTGGTTGTAGCTTGGAGGTCCACAGTTTTCATTTGATCCTCTAGGTAGGTATCAGTCATTTGTGACCTTAAGGACATCTTGATTTGGGTTAGGTAGGAGAATGTGGATTCGAAGCAATAAGTGGTTGAAAGGCAAGAAGCATTTTGTATTTTTCCTTATCTCAATTGGATCTTTCTTGGCCAATGACTTTAAAATGCCATCTACTGAGAGCTCAATCAGTTCCATTTGTAGTTCTTTAGTGGTATTAACTAGGTGAGGCTGAAATGCTAATTTGAATATGATGTCATGATTCTCAAAGTCAGTGAACCTTTCACTGTATTCTCTAATTAATAGGTCTATAACAGCTGATATTCTTCAAATGATTTGCATATATCATCCTGCTTATCAATGACCTTTGCTAACTGGGGAAAACATTCATTGGAAATTTCATTTTGAAGAAGTGTTTTGAAAAAAAGATAGCTTTTTTTTGAAATGCTTAGATTTTTTATTTTTTGCCACATATCATACATAGGCTTAGTTTTACCTTGCAAAGAAATATTCAAGTCATTTTGATTCAGCATGATATAACACAGAAATGCAGTGTTCCTATAGAAACTTTCTTTCAATAATTCACATTGTTGATTCTGTTCTTCATAAAATTTAACTCTGTTTTCACAGAGATAAAATTTTGCTACCTGTCCCTGCAATAGTCGATGCACTTTAGAATGATACAGCAAATCCACACTGAATACCTCATTGTTCACCTTCAGCATGCTCCGAAACTGACTATGCTCTGTTGCATTTGCATGAATATAGTTAACAATAATACTTATAACTTGTTGCAAAGTGTCACTTAAAATAGTAGCTTTAGTACAGTGATTTTTGCTGATGCAAGATACAATGAAAAGAAATGAGAGCATCAGGATCTGTTCATACTTTTTTTTTATTTATGCAGTAAACTGTTCATGTTTTCCTGTCATGGAAGGTGTACCATCTTTACATACGCTCACTAAATTTACCAAATTGAGTCTAACATCATGACTTTTATCTTGAAAGTTGTTGAAGATATCTATTCCCTGTGTTTTGTTCACGAGTGCCCAAAGTGGGTAACTTAGTAGCAAAGTTTAAAAACTTGCACTGAATCTGTAGTATCAGGTGATTCTTACAAAGCAATTGAATAATATGTATTTTCCTTTTGAAGTATTGCATGAAGTTATTCTGTTAAATTGAAGACTTATGCTCATGCTCATGCTCATGATAGGCTCATGCTGCCTATCAGTTATGGTTCTCTTTGAAAGAGGCAGTTATTTGTACTTTGAAACATTATCAGAGTCTGAGCATCCTACTTTGACAATGCATTCTTTCATAATTTCTGCATCATTGAATGGCTTCCCCTTTCCCCCTGAGTATATAAGCTATTTTATAAATTGCTTCAGTAGCATTATTTACAGGTCTTATTGCTGCTTAAAAAAATTATCTTTGCTTTTGCTTTTCATCTTTTAATTTCTGCAATACAACCTTTTGTACCTCTCTCTAATTTAAAATATTTGTGGTCATTATGAGTGTTATAATGCTGATGAGCATTGAATTTCTTTGTTTTTTTTTAAGTGAGGTAGTTAGGGTTAAGTGACTTGCCCAGAGTCACACAGCTAGGATGTATTATGTATCTGAAGCCAGATTTGAACTCAGGTCCTCCTGACTCCAGGGTGGGTGCTCTATCCACTGGGTCACCCAGCTGCCCCATTGAATTTCTTTAATGTTGATATTGCAGTATAAAAAAGCAAGCAAATCATCTTATCTTTAGCAGAAACAAGATAATATTGCAATTCCCAATCCTCATTAAAAAATCTGTTTTCTTCCTTCAGTGTTCTCTTGGTCTTCTTTGACATAATGGGTTGTTAAGCAGACAGAATTAAAAAATACTGTTGAGCTGTGCAACTATTCACAAATTCCACTTCACTTCAAACCGAAACACAGTGTACTGTTGTCAAAAGCTGGTAACAGACTGGTGTACTTGATTCCTATAAACTCTTGCCAACCAGCCTCATGCAGTAATGGCACCAGTCAGGCGGAGAGAGTTAGAACTAAATAGTGAGTGTAGCAGCCATCAATTTAGCCCTTATGGCTTACTAATGTTCTAATTGTGCCAGTCAATCTGGGAGGATTATTTCATTGAAACTTATTTCATTCATTGGCATTTTAGGCATATTTATTTAAAAAATAAAATATAAATATAAAAGATGAACAAAAATATATTAATAAAAATAAAAGGATTTGTTCTTTAAAATTTGGATTCAGTCAAAAGGCTGTACTTAAGGACCTAGAAGGCCACATGTGGCCTTAAGGCTGCAGGTTCCCCATCCCTGCCTTAGAATGACTTTTCTGTTTGAAACATTGGGTTTATTTTGCCCAGTGACATTTCACAAACACTGTTGTTATACATTTTAAAGATACATAAAACAGATCTAACTATAAAAAACAAATAAAAATAAAAACATGTTAGAAATATTTGCTTTAATTTCGGTAGTTTTGTAGCTAAATGGTACTGACATCTTAGTGTCCCTTAGTGAGAACTGGTTCTTCCTTACCTGAAACTTCCAGCAGGTGCCCCGATCTGATGAGGTAATTAATATGGGCTACCCAGATTGCAGCTGAATTTCGAATTAATAAGAAACGGCAAGAAACTTTCCAGGTTGTTGTACAGTAAGTCCTGTTTTCTAAATTTGGCTACCTTAACAAAACCAAATTGAAGAGGAAAAACTTGCTCCAACATTGACAGTCTTTCATTAGTTCCTGTTTGATTTAAATAATGAACTATACAGATTAGACTGTCATGGGGGACAACTTGCACTTTCGTTATAGTTTTTGTTTTTAGTGACTTTTAAGTCAAATATTGCAATTAAGAATATTGTTTATATTATTTGGAGATTTTTGTGTTTAAGTAGTTAGGAAGAATATTAGAGAAATAAAATAAAGGAAAATACTAAATGCATAATTATTTTAGAAGCTTACTTTCTAAAAGACCAGTGAGGACTTCTGGAAAGTGATCGGCAGTGTCACTTCATAAACATATTGAAAGGAAGAACTAGCACCTTTAATTGTTCATTGTCTAGGGTTTCTTTTGGACCATACCTATAATTTCATTGGTATTATAACTTCCTGATGAGGAAATACTACCAGTGGAGAGCTTAATCTGCTGTGCAACTTAAAGTCTTGGAAGGTTGGTTGGGGACTTGAGAGATTAAATGACTTTCCCAAGGTCATACAGTCTCTATATATTAGAGGCAGAACTTGAACCTAGTTCTTGCTGACTCTGAGCCTGGATCTCTCTTTACTATTCCACACTGCTTCACTCTCTGGGATAATTTTAAAAATCTCTGGTCTCACTCCAAAGTAAAATAGACTTTATCTTCCCCTCAGGGTCCTAGGGTACCCCTAAGAGGTCATGTGGTGGCTTCTTCAAGGCTATTGGCATAAGTCCCCATTAGGATCTATTCTCCCTGTTGTTTATTGCCAGTGATGAACTCCTTGGTTCCCATTAACTTTTGTTGTTGTTCAGTGATTTTGAGTCATGTCTGACTCTTCATGACCCCATTTGGGGTTTCCTTGGCAAAGATACTGGAGTGGTTTGCCATTTCCGTTTCTAGCTCATTTTACAGATGAAGAGACTGAGGCAAACAGGGTTAAGGGACTTGCCCAGGATCACACAGCTAGTGAGTGTGTGAGGCTAGATTTGAACTTAGGAAGATGAGTCTTCTTGACTCCAGGTCTGGCACTCTACCCACTGTGCCACCTAGCTGCTCTTCCATTTAACTAATTAACATTTATTAGCTTTTACAAAAGGATATTTTGTAAATATAGCAAGAAGAGAAATACAAACATTTCCCTCTCCTTCTCTCATGTACACTTAGGGACAAACTTTCCCTAGTGAACTTAGACTTACTAGAGTTTCTACATGCATGGGTCCCACCATGTGCGTTTCTAAATGCAGCATCACCCCTGTATGAGTCTATGACTCAGCTACTCTTGGGCTGGGCCTGAAAGTGTTTCGTTAGGGTTTTGATACTGGACTGGTTGGCCACAAAATTCAGCATGAACTCTGCTCGCAGACTTCCTGGAGATTTTTGAAGTTTATGAGGCTATAGATATCACCTTTCCCTAGAAATACAGTAGAATGGACAAAGCGTTTATATGACATTTATTCTGTGCCTGGCACTGTGCAAAGCACTTTACAAGTGTTATCTTATTTGTTATATTTCATTCCTTCTACTAGATTAAAAATACATGTTTTTTATTCTGAATTGAACCAATGCCAAAAGAAGAACATTTCCATATGCAAAATGGAAGAGAAAAAGAGAATTAAATGTGAAAATTTAAATCTGATGTGTACAACTTGCTTTTTTTTTCTTTTTGGTGAGGCAATCAGGGTTAAGTGACTTGCCCAGGGTCACACAGCTAGTAAATGTCAAGTGTCTGAGGCCAGATTTGAACTCAGATCCTCCTGACTCCAAGATCAGAGGTCTATCTACTGCACCACCTTCCTGCCATGAAACTTGCTTTTTTTAAAAGCACATAATATATTCAACATATCACTTTCAAAGTTGTCCTGCTTGTCTGAGTTTCCTTCTGAACGTCCTTCTTTTCTATGTCTTTTATTTTAACAAACATTTATTTATTTTTAGTTTTCAACATTCACTTTTATAAGATTTTATAAGATTTATAAGATTTTACATTATCTCCCCCTTCTTCCTTTCCCCCTTCTCCAAGACAAAGTACAATCTGAAATAGGCCATACTTGTACAATCATATTAAACATATTTCCACATTAGCCATGTTGTAAAGAAGAATGAGAACCACAAGAGAGAAAAAAAAACAAAAGGAAAAATAGTATGCTTCGATCTATATTCAGACCCCATAGTTCTTTCTCTGGATATGGATAGTATTTTCCATCATGAGTCTTTTGGAATTGTCTTAGATCATTGCATTGCTGAGATCTCTTCTATATCTTTTATAAAGGCTTCAGTGACCCTCTTCTCTTTTCTGGCATCTCCATCACAAACTCTTCTTCCAGTTCCCTTTCCATTAAAAAAAAATCCTTGTAACAAATAAGTATTGTCAATGTACTTAATGTAGAGCAGCTAAGTATACAGCACAGGACCTGGAGTCAGGAAGACTCATCTTCCCGAGTTCAAATCTGGTCTCACACTTGCTAGCTCTGTGACCCTGGGCAAGGCACTTTACCCTGTTTACCTCAGTCTCCTCACCTGTAAGATGAGCTGGAAAAGGACATGACAAACCACCCCATGTCTTTGCCAAGAAAACCCCAAATGAGGTCATGAAGAGTCAGATGTGACTGAAAACCACTGAACAACAACATTGTTCATGTAGCATAGTTACACATTTGCCATGTACATTCCCACTAGATTTCAAGAAAATACATTGAGAGTAAGAACTATGTCCTATTCGTTTTTGTATTTCCATAGTATATGATAAGTAGTCATAAGATCTTACAAAAGCTCTTTTATAAAAAGAGATTTGGGAATTGAAACTTTTTTTCTTTTGGAAACCCTACCGAAGACCAGAGATTTATAGCTGGCTGGTAGGGAGTTTTTACAGGTTAGCTCACAGCCAAGGGCACTTAGATGACTCAGCAGATAAAGCGTTGGGCCTGGATTCAGGAAGACTCATCCTCCTGAGTTCAAATCTGGCCTCAGACACTTACTAGCTTGTGTGATCCTGGGTGAGTCACTTAACCCTGTTTGCCTCAGTTTCCTCATCTGTAAAATGAGCTGGAGAAAGAGATGGCAAACCACTCCAGTATCTTTGCAAGAAAATCCTAAATGGAGTCACGAAGAGATAGATATGACTAAAAAATGACTAAACAACAATTCCACACTTGGTATTATGTGCCCTTGTAAATCCCCAATGCCATCCCAGATAGTTTCCCTATCGAGTTGGATATATTTCTGCACCAAACTGTGTGTGTTTAATTCTCTTTTGTTCACTTCAGGTAAGAGTAAGTTTCACCTAATGTCTGTTTCTCTCAGAACTTCTATGCTTGCCTACTTTTCTTCTTACACGCCCCAGTTAAGAGAAATAGCAAGTTTTACCCTCTCCCCTAACTCCTTGATACACTAGTGTATTCATTTTACCTCCTTTATCTTCCCTACTCCAAACCTTCAGAATGAAATCATTCTACCCATAGGAATCTTTTTTCTTATTTAACTCTGTCAGTACCCTTTGAAGACAATAAAGTTCTGAAGGGACACTTGTTGCTGCTTCTCCTATTAGGGGAAAGGCAATGAGCATTTATATGAGCCTTACTATGTGCCAGGCACTGTGTTAGGTGCTTTACAAATATTATCTCATTTGAGCTTTATAACAACCCTGGGAGTTAGGTGCTGTTATAATCTTCATCTTACAGAAGAGGATTCTGAGGCAGACAGAGGTTAAGTGACTTACCCAGGCATGTGTCGGAGGTCAGATTTCAACTCAGATCTTCGCGATTCCAGGTCCAGGGTTTTATCCACTTTGCCACCAAGTTGCCTAGAAAAATTATTAGTTACTATTATAATTATATTATCAATAACTATTAGAATGTTAGCACTGGATCTTCATATAGTTCCTTCCAGTTGTTCAGATAAATTTACTTCTTGGGTTTCTGTAGACTCTTGTGTTTGTATTTCTGATTTTCTACTCAGCTCCGGTGTTTGCAATAGAAATGTTTGCAAGTTCCCAATTCCATCAAAGGTTCATTATTCCCCCCCTCCCCCCATAGGATTATACTTAGCTTTTGGGGATAAGTTGTTCTTGGTTGAAAGACTACATCTTTTTCCTTTTGGAATTTTGTATTCTAAGATCTCTCATTTGTTGTAGAAGCTGCCTGGTCTTTTGTGGAACTACAAGGACTGTCGTCCCTTGGTACTTGGATTGCCTCTATGGATGAGTGTAGCATTTTTTATTTGACACGGGTGCTTTGGTTTTAGCTAGGATATTTTTGGCTAAGACTTCTTTTGAGGCTTTTTCAGGAAGTGATCAGTGGATTCTGTCTTTACTCTCTGGTTCTCTCTGGACAGGTTTCATTTTTGATTTGTTGAAATATGTTGCCTCTTTAAGGTAAATTTGCTTTAGTTTTGAAGGGATTGTGAGGGACAGAAGGATGGAAAAATAAAACAAGCCTCTAGAGTACTTTGTTGTCATCATTGGAAATTCTTGGCTTCTGTATTTAGAGTAGCTGTTGAGAATGTCAGGCTTTATGACTTAGATTCATAGTCTTTTAGAATTGAAAGGGACCTTGTAGAGAGTGCATGGAGAGGCAGAACTTGAATGTTGTTCACTGATTCCCAGTCCAAAATACTTGCTAGAGTGCTATGCTGTTTCTGTTGGGGAAAGAGAAAGGATTTGATTTAAATGGATACATAATTTTAATCAGTAATCAAGAAGATGAGTTAATCTCTGCCTTGTTGACCAGAATACATTTTTGTTTGACATAATCTAACTGATATTCACAATTCAACAATAGACAGAGATTTCCTTTTTAGAAGGTATATTCTAGGTATTTTAAAAATACTGGATTTATTCATTTTGAAGGTGTATCTAAAAGTTGAGAGGCTTCCTGGTGTAGAAGACAAAGTTAGCCTTGAAATCAGGAAGACCTAGGTTCAAGTTCCATTTCTGACACATACTTGCTATATGATCTTAGGCAAGATATTTTTACTTGTTTCAGTTTTTAAAAATAAGTTTTTAATTGATATCTTCTTTATGTCATCACAGTTTTTCCCAGTATCCCTCCTTCTCCCTGTCTCAGAGAGCCATCGCATATGATAATACTTACAGTATTTTTGAAGACAAAAAAAAAATCGGAAGGGGAAGAAAATCAGGACAATCAGTGAATACATTGAAGTCCGAAAACATGTGTAATGTGCAGTATCTGTGGACCTCCTCCCTCCACGAAGGAGTGGATTGGACACTGTCTTTTCATATCTCATAAGTTGAGCCATGCTTGATCTTCATAATTTTGGTACATTCATTTTTGATTTTGTGTGTGTGGTTCTTTCCATTTGCATTGTTGTAGTGCTGGGTATATTGTTTTCTTGGCTCTGCTTGTTTTACCCTGCATCAGTTTATATAGATCTTTCCATCCATCTCTGTTTCTAATATTGGGTTGTTTGTTTTTTAAAATTATGGTTTTTTTTTCTCTCTTCTGCTGTGAACACAATACTAAGTTCCTTCAGTTACTTTACTTTGATCTTTTTTAAGATGGCCTTATCCTCACTGGCTCTTTCCCCTTTACTCCTTTATCCCAGCCTCCCATTTGTAATCCCTTTCCCTTCGAAAGTTTTGTTAGTTCCTTCTCTCCCCTCCCCCCCAACCATTTTTATCTGGTTATTTAGTTTTTATCCTTCCCCCCCCATTAGTTGCACTTTCCTTTCCTCCCCTTCAACTAGATCTGTTCATGAGTTTTTAAAATTTAATTTTTTTCACACCTTAGCAGAGGGGATTTCTCTCCCTCACTTCTAATTACGCATCTCCTCTTTGTGTTTACTCTAGACCCTCTTTCCCTGGTTTACAGTGCCCATAACTTTGCTAGTCCTTCTCTATTCTCTTCATTCCTCATGGAATTAAAACTTCAAAGGTAGACATTCTGGGCTGTCCCTTCTAAGCATTTTCTGCCACTGATTTGTAGAGCTTGCCTTGTGGCTTCTTTTCCATCATGCCGCACTTCCAGAAAAATGCCAATTCCTGTAGGTGACAGAGAGGACACTGCCCCATGGTAGGACTTCCACCCACCCAGACCTCCTCACTGTCTCCAGTTATACCTACCACTGATCTTTCCCCTTCCATGACACCTTCCTTCTTCATTTACCTTGAAATCTCCTTCCTGGGTCCATGCCTTCCCACTGTCCTTGATGCCAGTTGCCCCCTGCATCTCTAATTATTCCCTTCCTGAAGCAAGATGACCAATCTTCTCAAGCACCGGATCTCCACAGACAATAGTCAGTGCAAGGTCTCCAACTCCCTTCATGGAACATCTCTCTTTGCTCACAGGAGCATTCATCAGTAGAACCTTCTCCCACTGCCAAAACAGGGCTTTTCCTCTTTCAGTCCTTACTTCCATCTCTTCATACACTATCCAGCAGGCTTTTCTCTGTCTGAGAACTGTAGAAGTCACTTTCCCCTGGCCAGACTTCAGCTTGACCAGGTCACATTGCACACTCATCTCAGTCTTCCTCTTCCCCTCCACCCTCTCATTTTGTAATTTAGTCCTACAAAAAAGCATTGATTCACTTGTGGAGAGGACTATGAGGTTCTGTTAGTAATGCCCCAGCCCTGCCTGTCCACCATTCCCTCCGTCTCAGTTCTTCCTTCACCTTTCTTACCTTGTGTACATTTAGAAAGAAGTCATGCACAGATCACCGCTATTGTTGTGTTGCCATTGCTGTTCTTTTCTGCTGTTTTTCCACCCCTCCTTCATTTCTGTTGCTTGAGGTCACATCTGGTTTTCTTCCTAAAAATGTTTTGAATACTTCTTTACTACTTTCCTCTGTCTTTTTTATTTACGGTTAAGCTCAGATTTGCAGGATATGTCACCCTGGGCTCTATCCTGGGTTCCTTTGCTTTCCCAAACACATTATTATATTCCCTCTTGCATTTTCTGGTGAGTCCAGGATAGTCTTGTTATTTAAGTTTCCTTAACTTTGTGCTTGAAGGTCTTTTTCCTGGTTACTTGTAAAATTTGTTGTTTCTGAATGAATAGTTGAATTTAGCTATTTGTCTTGGAGTTTGCGGCCTTGGTTTTATTTTATTTTCTGGAGGTAGTCTACTGAATTTATTGCATTCTTTCAATTTTCTTGTATTGTTTCTTGCATTAAGATTTTTTTGTTTTGTTGTGTTCTTCTGGAAGACCTATAAGCCTTAGGTTATCTCTAAGCATCCTGTCTTTGAGATTAATATGCTTTTGCTTGAAAAAAGAGCATGTTTTCTTTTAGTGTTACTGCTTTTTGCTTCTCTTCTAGATTGTCTTTCACTTTTGTGTATTTGTATTCCCAATCAGTCAATCTTTCTTTTATTTCTTTAGTGCATATTTCATTTTTTCTTTTTTGCCAGTTATTTCTTATGTGCAGGCCATAAATTCTGTTCTCACTATTCTCATTTGTCTTTTAAACCATTCCGGAACAACATGTATTCCACCTCTCCTCAGAATCCACGGACTCCTCTGACTCATCAGGTGTTTTAATACTTTTCCTTTTTTTATAGTATTTATTCATGGGTCCCTGAACTAGTTTATTAGATATTGAAGACATATTGCCTTCTGCTGTTAATGGTTTCTTTATTGGTTTATCTGCTTATGTACAAAGACTTTCAGTTTTCTTTCTTCTGATTTAAAAAAAAAATTTTTTAGAGAGTGTTTTAGTCGCTTTTATCATAATTCCGAATTGCTTTAGAGAATGTTTGGACAAATTTTCAGCTCTGCATACAATGTATTAGTTGTTGTTCAGTCGTGTCTAACTCTTTGTGATGCCATTTGGGGTTTTCTTGGCAAAGATACAGGAATGATTTTTCATTCCTTCTCCAGCTTATTTTACAGATGAGGAAATGGAGGCAAACAGAGTTAAGTGATTTGTCCAGGGTCACACAGATAGTAAGTATCTGAGTTCAGATTTGAACTCGGGTCTTCCTGACTCCAAGCCTGGTCTTCTATCTACTATACCACTTAGCTGTCCCAATATTTTTTATGTCAGGTTGTTTTTTTTCTTATTTTTTGCTATTGTTTGCTTTCTGTGGGTGATTTCTCTGGGTGCTGGATCTCAAAGTGTCTCAGCCTGCTCCTTTGTGGGGCAATTCACATTTCCTGCTTCTCTTCCATAAGTGATTTCCTGGGCAAGTCATTTAACCTCTTACTGTCCTAGGTAACTCTTTCAGACTGTATATTATAGAATGAATCCTAGTTTTCGTTGGCAGAGGAGGTTCCTCACCAGAAGCTCCCTGTTTTAGTAAAATTGTAGGTCTGATTAAAAAAAATTAATGATTTGTTCTTTGATACTATTTACCAGAAGTGATCAAAATAGGTATTTAAATCGCTTTATTTAAATGAAATAATAAAATCATATATTTTTGATATTTTTCTTCAAGAACAAATATACTTATTTTATTAAGCAAGTTACTAGTTACAAATACAAAATATATGTTTGTGTTTATTAATTAGATAATTACCTTCAGGAGGTAAGTATGAGGAATTTAAAATATTGGGTTATGCAGTTAATCCAGCCTATACTTTTCTTCTCATGGGATTGTAGATTTAGAGCTAGAAAGTACCTTAGAGGTACTCCTTTCTTATCATTATGCTGTTGAGGAAATTGAGGTTAAGTGACATGCCCAAAGTCACACAGATTGTAAGTGTCTGAGGCAGAATTTGAATTCAGGTCTTTCTGATTCCAAGGCCAGTATCAACTACTTTACATAAATACAAAAAAAAAAGATGGCTTCTTATCTTTTCCCCAATTTTTTGACTTCCCAGATGATTCTTATGAGGATTTGTCTGTAGGAAATTTATGATACGAAAATTCCTTCTACCAGCTACAGAGCAGATTGTAACCGGTTTAAAACAGAAAATAAGACCTCCTATTGCCTGAAAGACAGCGTTCAGGATGTTCACATGATGGAAAGAGAGCTGGGTTTTTAGTCAGAGGACTCAGGTTTACATGCTCTCTTGGTCACTTACTATCTGTGTGAACTATATTTTGGACTAGATATAAATTGAAGGAGTTGGGCTAGATAATTGCCAAGGTCCTTTCCATCTGTAAATCTAGGACCTTATGAAGAGGCTTGCTCATTGTCACAGCTACTATGTGTCAGACACAGCGCTTGAACGCAGGCATTTCCTACCTAGCCTAGCACTCTGTCCACTACTGCATATTGCTTCTAAGGAAGTTGTTTAAAAATAAGGCTTTTTTCCTACTTTTTCTCATAATTTTCTTACATATTTACTTTTTAAGTTAGTATAATTGGAATACTTGACACATAAACTGTAAGGGTTAGAGCCAGGGGTGGGGAAACCTGTGGCCTCAAGGCCACAGGTGGCCTTTTCAGTCTTTGGGTATGGCCTTTTGACTGAGTCCATGTTTTACAGAACAAATCTTTTTATCAAGGGGATTTGTTCTGTCAAGTTTGGATTCAGTCAAAGGGCTGCACTTGAGGACCTAGAGGGCCACATGTGGCCTTGAGGCCACAGGTTCCACACCTCAGCTAGACTGATAACAGTAGGCCCAGATGAGATAAGATTTATTTGAAAGAGGCTATTAAAAGGGTAAGGTAATGATGTATGACAAAACAGATGTAATATTGACCAGAGCCAAGAAAGTTTGTGTGTGTGTGTGTGGTATATAAATTTCTTGATAATTTTTTAAATAGAGGTTTAATAAAGTGTGTATACAATATGTATATACACATGTGTATGCTTAGATCTTTGATTTTATATGTAGTGCAGAGAGTAATACTGTCAATGTGATAGTCATACTACAGAGAATATTCAACCTTTACTAAAAATATCAAGATACTCAAAATTTTGCAGGTATAAGATTATCTTGAGATTGAGGGAGTTCCTACTCTATTGAGAATAAGCATTTTTAGCATCCAAAAATTTATACTTATTTGGGGCAGTGTCAGATTAAAGTGATTTAGTGCAAATACACAAATAATTTCATATGATGGCACTGCCAAAACTGCTGACAGAAATTATTTTTATTGGTTCTAATTTGTTTTCTCAGGCTCCTAATTTAATGCCCTTCAGCAGACAGCATAGAGGATGAAGTGAAGACAGGTAGCCATTATCACACAGTTCTCGTGATTGTAGTTTTCCTATTTCACCTGGGTGTTGGCTGCACTTATCTGGTTTGCTGTAATCATTCTGATTCTATTCATCTCCAAGTTATTTTAGTGGCATTAAAATTTCTTTTGTTGAAACAGGCTTACAAGGTTCTGGTTTTTCTAAGTAGATTTAAAAAATATATCTGAATTAGCTAAATACAATTTTATCATTTTCATTTTCTTTTTTTTTTCTTTTTTTTTATACTTTTTTTTTTCTTTTTAGGCAGTTGGGGTTAAGTGACTTGCCCAGGGTCACACAGCTAGTAAGTGTCAAGTGTTTGGTCTGAGGGCAAATTTGAACTCAGGTCCTCCTGACTTCAGTATCATTTTCATTTTCAAAGCATTTTCTTTCTGGGAAAAGTGTGGTTCGTCTATTATTTACACGTTACTTTATTTTCCCCTAACCTCATCTAGAACTAGTGGTAGAAGTTAAAGGGAGATATATTTCAGTTCAGCCTAACAAATAACTTCCTAATAGGGCTGTTGAAAAATGCAATGGCTTGCATTGTTTGAGAGTGAATTTACTATCATGAAAGTTATATGATGTTATATAGAGAAATTATGCATAGGAGTTCACTAATGTAATCTCCAAGGACCTTCCCAACTTTAAGATTCTGTAATTCTGTGTTCTCTATATAAATCTTCCTACCATTCATGGCCCAGTTCAATATTCCCTCTTCCATAAAGCTTTCTCTAATTGCCCTAGCTGAAAATGAATTCTTTGTCCTCCCAACTTTGGTAGCCCTTATTTTTGGTGTCGTTGATGTGGTATTTACCACATCATTTAATATCATTATTATTTGGGTGTTTGCATTTTTTTTCCTACTAATTTGTAAGCTCCAGGAGTATGAATCTTGGACACTTTTTTTTATTCCCTGTCTTTCTTAACCCAATACCTCACACCTAGTGAGCATTCAATAAATATTTGTTGAGTGAGGGAATGAATGAATATATGGGTGAATAAGTTGGCCTATAAGTCTATTTTCTTCCCAGCAAGCAAATGCCCATGGGAAATTCGGTGATGCTCAGTAGGTTGCTCGCAGCAAGGACATGGAATGAGAGAGAGCAGGAGCATGTTTCTCAAGAGAATGTGTTTATCAGCTTGTGATAGCCTTATGAGTCACTTCCCACGGGCGGTACTATATTTTTCCTTATGATTATTATTAAATCAACTGACAAATTATTATGATGCCTGGTACATAGTAAGCATTTAATAAATTCTTCAACTACAATTAAATAATTACTAATAGTTACTCATATCATACTTTTAAATTTCTCACATTTTAAATTTCTAAAAATAGTACTAGATCCTTTATACAGTTGATGTTTTCATACTTCCTTGACTTCTCCTCTTCTAAACATTTCCCATTATCTTCTTTTTAAAGTCATCTGTCAAGCTAGGTACTTACCACTTAAGCACAGTTAAATTTTAATCAACCAGAAAAAAGTGTTTGTCTATCATATATGTCCAAAATAGTTAATTAGCATTTCTGTCTTTATTTTGATACTCGTATTTCCACATAATTGTTTACCTTTGTAATCAATTCAATATATTTTATATGTTCAAAAACACAATTCTGAGAAAGTGTTCATAGGCTTCTCTAGATTGCCAAAGCGATCAATGGCAAAACATAAAAAGGTTAAGAATCCCTGCTTTATAGGATAAAAACTATTGAGGCTGAGCTGAACTCAAACAGTTCCCCTCCTATGTAAAAGTGGATGTGACTAATTGGGGCAGTCTAGAGATTAACTTTTTTCTATCTCCATTTATCCTTTCGTAAAGTCTCTGCCACTGTTGATAGAACTGTGAACTGGTTCAGCCGTTCTGGAAAGCAATTTGGAACTATATCCAAATAGCTATTACACTGTACATACCCATTGAGCCAGTGACACTGGTCCTAAGTCTGTACCCCAAAGAGAATGAAGAAAGAAAAAAAGGACCTAAATGTACAAAAATATTTACAGCAGTTTTTTTTAGTAGTGGCAAGGAATTGGAAATTGAGGGAATGCCTATCAATTGGGAAATGGCTGAACAAGTTATGGTGCATGAATGTGATGAGACACTATTGTGATGTAAGAAATGATGAAGGGGTTGGATTGTTTCAGAAAAATCTGGGAAGACTTGTATTAACTGAAGCAAAGTAAAGTGAGCAGAACCAGGAAAATAATTTTTACAATAATCGACATACTGTAAAGATAATCAGCTTTGAAAGATTTAGAAATTCAGAACACAGTGACCAACCACATTCCAAAGGTCTCAATGGTGAAACATGCTGTTCACCTCCAGGTAGAGAATTGATAGATTCAGAATGAAGATTAAAATGTATTTTCTTTTCTTTCTTTCATTTTCTTTTTTCTTGGACATGACTAATGCAGGGATTTGTTTTGCATGACCATACATATTTGTAATAGATTTTGTTTTTCTTGCCTTCTCAATAGGTGGGAGGGTGGAGGAGAGACAATACAGTACTGAAAATAAAATAAAATAAAAATTTAAAAATACATAGTGAAAAAAATGTACACACAAAATAAATAAACATAAATAAAGTCTCTGCTAGACAACTGACCATGAATATGCTCTGTTGTATCAGGCCGTTGGGGATGCCCGGAATCTAGCACTGAGGCAGGTCTTCCAGGGAAAAAAGGCGAGGCAGGTAACGTTCCCTCTTTCTAAGTGATGAAATTCAATATCAGAGAGATTAAATGAGTTGCCCAAAGTCATAAGAATAGTATGTATGCGACAGATGGAGGGCTAGAAGTCAGGTATTTCAACTCCTAACCCAATGCCCTTTGCTTGGGCTATCCTGTTTGATAAGTAGTATAAATAAGAGCACGTGCAAATGGGCTCTTAGTAAATGCTTTTAATGATAATTACCTCTTGTTGCTTTTTCACATATCTTTTGGAATAACCTGTCTCAGAAAACACTTACTAATTGTAGAACTGGTTGTTTTATCTTCTGAGTCACTTAAATGTAGAATGAATGATAAGAGGCAATTGAGTAATTTATTTAACTCACAGCATGCAATAATGATTACTATTATTTGAAATGAAAGACTTCTGATAGCCATTTCTTATTACTATAATCTAGGTTTCTTTTTTCATTTTCTTTTTTTTTGTTTGTTTGTGAAAAAATTTTAAATTTAATATAATCAAAATTATTCATTTTGCAATGCTTTCTGTCTCTTTGTTTGGTTATAAATTCTTCCCTTATCCATAGATCTGACAGACAAACTATTCCATTCTCCCCTAATTTGCTTGTGGTATCACCCTTTATGTCTAAATCATGTATTCATTTTGACCTTTTCTTGGTATATGGTGTGAGATGTTGGTCTAAATCTAGTTTCTGCCATACTGTTTTCCAGTTTTCCCAGCAGTTTTTGTCAAATAGTGAGTTTTTGTCCCCCAAACCTGGGTCTTTGGGTATATCAAATACTATGGTGCTTACTACTGAGTATTGTGTATCTAATCTATGCCACTGATCCACAATTCTATTTCTTTGTCTGTGCCAGATTGTTTTGTAATCTAAGCTTCCACAAAAAGAGGATTTTAGCATTGTAAGCTGTTTCCCAAGCAGTGATTATGTATCTTAAATACGTCTTTATATCCTCCTTTCCCCTGTAGTTGCACGTAATAATTGTTTGTAAATCTGTTGAGTGATTGAATTCAGAAAATCTGCCTTAGTCTGATACTATTAAGAATCGTAAGCAAAAGATATTTTAGCGACAAAGCATGAAGCAAGGATATACATATATTTCTTTGAGTTTGTATTTGTAGTACTAAAGAGTTGACTAATTTATTGTTTACCTAGTGAATTTAGTAACCTAGTTCTGAGGTTGATTAGTATTAGAACACTTTAATATGTTTTACTTTGTTACTAGATACACATCAACTCTTATGATATATGTACACTATTGTAATTTTTAAAAATGTTTTAAAGACATTAATATCACTTATATACTTAAAAGATAATTCACAGAATTAATAATGCAGTTTATCTTCATGGAACCCTGATCTATCTGGCTACTGACGTATTTCTTTGTTTTTCAAATATATACAAAATCCATAAGATATAGCTTTTTTCATAAAAAGATATATTTTTTCAGTGTATTATTTCAATACTCAAATGAATTCTTTTTTTAAAGTGAATCTTGCTTTTCTTTTTTGGGGAAATGAGAAAACATATGCAACAAAACTGCATTTTTGGATCCATGGCATTTATGGGTGATTGGTGGGATTTTCATCCTTAATTTGTGGCATTTTTGTGTGTTTTCATTAACAAAAATTTCTTTTCAGAATCTATTATTTATGGGGCCTGTTTCAGGCACTGTGTTTTTGCATTATCATATTTGCATGCACCTTTAACTTTTAAGGTATTTAGCATTACCTCCATTTTATAGAGGTGAGTCATGCAGGCTTCCAGATTGGCACAGTGGTGTGGCATTCCCTCTAGAGATGGCTTTCCTTTTTTTTTTTCTTTTTTTTTTTTTTTCTTACAGGAAAAGTCTCATCTCTAGAATGTATTAGAGATGCTCCCTGCTTTTTGGGAGTTGCGGGATTGTGTTTTGTGAGAAGCAAGCTATTGTCTCTTCCCATGGCTTTCAGATACGTGTTTTACCATCTTTGAGCACAGTGCTTTGTTGAAGGAGAGAAGAATGTATAATTGTAATGTTTCCCAGTTTACTCAAGAGCAGCTAACAACAGTGTTCTGGAGGACATTATCTATGATCCCAGCCCATTCAGTCCTAGGTGGAAACCTATTTATGAAGTTATAATTAGGGGAACAGTGGGGATAGCTTCCCAGCTGCTTTCAGGGGTAAAAGCAGAGGAAAGCAAGAGCAAATTAAAATTATGTAGGCATACAGGACAGTAGCCATTTAATATGGACATAAATTTTCCCATAAATTACTATCTGTAAATTTCCTGCTAAGTCCCAGGAAGATGATCTTGGTTCACTTAAGTGAGCATCAGAGGACTCTGATGGAGATGCTTACATTTTTTTTTGCTTAGGATTCCACTTGTGAGTGTTAATTGAGATTCCGTAGGGGATGAAAGGACTAAATTCCAAAAACACCATAACCTTAACATGAGGAAAGACCTCAGTGATTAATAAAGCTGTGTATGTATACGTATTCAGATGTATGTTTTCTAGCAAGCAATAACAATTCATTTGCATTTCTCAAAGCAAGGATGACATTTTTCTCTACAAAATTCCAAGATGCATATTTATCTTTATACATATCACAAGAAAAGTCATGAAAATCAGAAATCAAATACTGTGAAATCACAGCAGTTATAGTCTAATGGGACAGCTAGGTGGTACAGTGGATTAGAGTACCAGGTCTGGAGTCAGGAAGACCAGAGTTCAAATCCGGCCATAGATACTTACTGTTTGACCCAGAGCTTGACATTTAACCTCTGTTTGCCTCAGTTTCCTCATAACACTGCAAAAGCCCTCTGTAGCCAGTGGAGTGCAGGGACCTGCCCTACCAAATCAGGCATCAGACCTCTGACCTTTGCCCACAACAAAGGCAACTGTAAAGGCATCTATTCTATTTCTGGGTTAGTGTGGGAATCCCAGAAAGGCCTCTTGTTCCATAATAATACCAGGGCTAAACACCCATCTTTGGAGGTGCTGAGTTCTGTGAGTATCACTCACTTTGCCTGGGATTCACCCTTTTGATACCCATACCTTTGCTATTGAATTGCCCCCATCCTCAGGACTGTTCTTATGTTCCACACTATATCACAGCCTCCCTCCCTTCTGGGAAGGCATCTGTGCTTTTGTCTACACTATGCCAGGTTCGTTCCTCTCCGATTTAAAGTTGTCGCTCCATTGGCAGCGAAGGCTTGCTTTCCTGCCCATTGTGGCCCTGTTGGTATCTGTTGCATCCCTGGCTGTTACTGCAGCCACCTTTGGCACACTGTATCCATCTTTAGGGAACCTCTTGGCAGAACTAGCCGTGGTCCTAGAGCATACAGGGAAGCTTGTCACCAGCCTCCAAATGCAGATTGATTTACTTGACCTTGTGGTATTACAAAACCATAGGGTGCTGGACACTCTAATGCCTGGAGGTGGGGGGGGTGCTACGCTGTCACTCGGGAGGAATGTTATTTCTTTGTCCTTCCAATCCTCTCAAATAGAGGAAGACCTTAGTGCTTGAAACAAGCAGGTGGAAGATTTATGGAATAAGGGTCAAAACATTCTGAAGCGTGTTTCCCTTCCACCTTCCTTTTATCTGCTCTCCTGGTTGCCTGAAAACCTTGGCAGCATTCTCCATTATGCCCTGTCTTGTCTGATATTTTTCTTTCTTTCTTTCTTTCTTTCTTTCTTTCTTTCTTTCTTTCTTTCTTTCTTTCTTTCTTTCTTTCTTTCTTTCT